>NC_135998.1:8777655-8890155 GCF_048128805.1 Centroberyx gerrardi | reverse complement strand
CGTCATTTTAAGTCGACACTGATGCGTAGCCATGACAACACCCGAGACGGTTCACAAAGTATATAGCATCTTTGACAACACGGAGCGAAGTAAAAACAAAGTATTTCGGATTTCAAAGTAATTGGTACTTTTAATCGATTTAGAACAGCCTCGATAGCAGCGTCTATCTTGTCTATAGCGGTCGCCATTGTTGTTATTACTCCTGCTTGGTTCCGGCGCACAGCTTGACAACGCTTGACAACAGCTTGACAACGGCATTAGTCCCGCCCGTGGCGCTGATTGGCTAATCGTTAGTCCCCCCCGGCGCTCATTGGACCGATCATTTTTCAACCGAGAAACCGCTGTTTCATGTCATGATGCCAGACCAGAATCAGTCAACTCGGTGGAGTGGGCGGATTCAAAGGTCTGGACCCAGGCAAGAAAAATAGCTAAATCCCCCAAAAACCGAACTATCCCCATATGGCAACTCACCAGTCCATCCTTACTCTGAATGATTGAGATAGAGCTGTCTCTGTCAGACTTACTGTATGAATCCTGAAACAGTAAGGGAGGCTACATGACAAGCCCTGAAGTGTTTCATACTTCTCTTCAAGAACGACAGGGTATTCAAAAATATTGTGAGTTTAAATGCTTGCGTTACTTTGGCAATATCAGCCTAGTTTTTACCTCTGAACAAATTCAATGTTTTTGCTCCAAGGACGTGGATAGCAACATTTTTCATTCAAGAGGACATTCCAGGACATATTCTCCCTTTTGTTTTTGTTATCGAGGATGCTCAAACTGGCACATTTTATGAGACATTAAGACAGACATAGGACTCTAAAGCCCAGACCCTTGTGTACTTGCATGAAAATTAAGCCAATGTCAGGCTTATAAAACATATTTGCGAAAAAATAAAATAAAATAAAAACCCAACATTCTCATCAGTAGTTACAAAAATGTATAAAAAATGATACATTGAGCTTTAAGGGAAACTAGGCAATGTAAATACTATGGCTTTATGGCTCTTTAATGTAAAACAAAAGACATGTTCTGTTTTTCGCATATTATACTTCACACTTAATTTTTACACCAAAATTCATAGCATTTCCTGCTCTCCTGTCCCTGTTTTTCCGTTTTCTCATACTTAATACTTTATATTTACACCATAGAAACTCATAGCAACTAAATGTAACCCTAAACTAAACACTGTGGCTGCCACCCACCCTTCCCTGCTCAATGTATTCCCATCTACTCTCTGCTACAGTGAACATTTCTAATCAATTTTTAAGTCACAGGTGCTTTGTGTACATGAAATATGGCCTTAAATTGGAAAATTTTTGGTTTACATCCCTTAGAGCCTGATGTGTCATTTTTGATACAAGGCATTTCAGAAGACCCAGGATTGCAAAAACTTAATATTTTTCTTTGAAGTTTTGCACAGGTGTTCTTGGACATCTAATAATCCTTGTGCATGTACTGGAATTCAGAAACTCACTTTTCATATAGTGTACATGGAACAGATTTTGTTTGCATCCGTGATGACGATAATCCATGAGATAGTAATTTAGGGACAATCCAAAATTGTGATTACACAAATCCACCACTATTATATACAAAGTATGTTCATCAGAATCTATTTTAATAGAAAAAGGGGCTTATTCTTAATGCAAAAAATGACACCTGCTGTAGTCAGATATAGAAATAATGTATAAATACATTTAAATTATTTTTTAAATAATACATAACGTTATGTTGTGTCCCAGGGCATTAATTATCATTGGAAACATGTAAATATGTTTAATAAATATGACTGACACACTGTTTTTACAATTATTAATTACCGCTCTGATTGTGGTTATAAAAGCCAGTTGCCTTTTGATATGATTCAGTTTATCATGGCCAACATTGCAATTACAGCAGTAGAAGAGCATGAGGAGGAAGAGCTTTTCTCTGCCGTTCTGACACGTCTATGCAATCCATTGCACTGACACACAGGTGGACAAGGTGTTAAATACGTAAAGCTTGATTAACACATTGGTTTTGATTGGCTGTCACCCGGCCCACAGCTGAGGATAACACAGCGGTAATATGGCTCCGTCACAGTATTCGCAGCTGTTGTAAATTTATGAATTAGGTGAAATTACTGGGTCACAGATTTTGCGCCCCACTATTCTGTTACAGCAGGATTTTATGAATGAGCCCCTAAGTTGTTTATATTTTGGAATTGGTAACCTACAGACCATTTACCAGCCGTTAAAAGATGCTGTTGCAAAAATGATACGGGCTTAATCTGAGATCATTCTGGTACTAAGCTGTTTTGTTAGTATCCTCATTTTTGCAGAACTAAAAGATTAATTGTAAATGGCCATTATTATCAGATTCATAATCTACTATTGCATCAACTATACAACATTGGCTGTATATAGCTATATTTTGCCCTTGTCCTTGTTGAAAAACAACTGACCATTTTTGGTATTTTAAGTTGTTTTTTTCTGAAATTGTACTGTAGTATTTTTTTCTCTTGTCACATTAATTTTAATTTCATAACGCTCAGGCTCTTTTTCTCTGCAAATGTTTGAATTATTAAAGGATGGTTTTCAGAAGGGAGCAGAGACATTTGTGGAGATCACATATTTTTTAATGGTGCCCTATAGGCATAATGTTCGTTGCCGGCATCAGGCAGCAGCTGCAGCCACCCAGAGAGGCCACTCCTTCTTTGTAAAGCAGAGGAAGGCTTCCTAAAGTTGCCGCTCTACTTAGAGTGACCCTCGATAGTTTGAAAAGTTTACATGTTATGCCATTATCATAGTAGAGACAAAAAAAAGTAGAGAAATTGTTTTGTTTCTTTTACAAAGTTCTGATCATCAGCTAGAAAAGAAATGAACAGTACCCTGGCTGTTACTCCGGTTAGGTTCTCACTCGAGTTGTTTACATGTACTTTGATACACTGTGATTGAGTATTCTTGTCGACCATGAATAAATCAGTGAACAGAATATTCCTTTGGCACATTTGGCATGGCATTGCTATCAATTCCGGATTTCTTCTCTTTTACATAATGCTGTTAACATGATTTCCCTCGCGTTTATTCATTTACTGTCAAAACAAGTCATCTGGGTAACTCTTTCTGAGGTACCGACTGTGAACCTTGCCACTTACCATTCTGTAGTCGCAGCAAATGCTGCACAAAAATTTACCTGGTTGTTGGCGGAGGTCACTGCTCCAGATATGCCTGAATTTTGAATTTGCTTCAGTAGTAAATAGTAATTATTAGTGCCTAACTAACTACTCAGCCAAGTGGCTATACTCCCAGCATGTTATTTGATGTGGTCAGGCGGTAGTGCTGTTAGATCTGTCATCAGGATTTTTTGTATACAGTCAAACTCTGCTGTCTAGTAGCATTGGAACAGTCACAAAACTAGATGGCACTCAGTAGAGCGCAAACCTCCGCCAACGCTATGCAATTGTCAATATATGCCAGTTCCACTTGTTTCACATCAGGCACATTTTCATGACTGTACCTGAAATGGGACCTGAGATCTGCCTGTTGTAACCACTTTTAAGCATCTCTCAATGGGGAGAGAGGCTGTAGAGGGAAGTAATGAGATTCAGTCGATGGTTCGGATGGTCAGAAAGCTCCTCATTGGTCCCTGGATGAAAGGAACTAAAGTTAATGTTAATGCAGCTAATCATATGTCTGTATTTAATCTGACATATTTATTTACAGCCACAACAGCAGCTAGTGTGAGCTAATTATAATAAATGAGTAAAGTTCATTCAGTACCACGTTATCATTTGTGTTCCATTTTCTATTAAAATACCACATTATGCTTGCTATTTATTAACTGTTGTGCATGGCAGTGTCAATAGTAGTTGCAGTTGGAGCGCTAATTGCACTGTTGCCACTTCAGGCAGAGTGTCAACAGACACTCAGAGCGGAAGGCAAGAGAAATTAAAAAGATGGCTACTGCAGCTGTTTGGCAGTTCTTCAGGTTCAAGTCAGATGATATGGGAAAGCCAGCTGATTTGCAATGTTGTGTGCGGGCTTTGCATGAATAATTTTTAGCAATGGATATTAAGACAAGAATCAAATGCATAGCACTTTCCATTGATGACCAGAGACGCAAAATACTTTTTTAACAGGCGCTGCTTCAGTACAGTGGTGACTGAACCTGACCCATTTTAAAGGAATAGTTCACCCAAAAATGAAAATTCAGACACAAACACAAAAACTGAAGTCTTTGGGGACCGATCTTTAGAGTTCTGAAAAGAGCAGAAAAAGAACAGAAAATATCCGTAAAATGACTCCATACAGCTCTTGCAACATAATCCAAGTCTCCTGAAGCCAACAATCGCATGGTGGGTGGAAAAGACCGATATTTACGCCATTATTTATCACAAATCGTCACTACAGCCAGCTTTTTTTTTCAAATCTCCTCGTGTCGTGAATCTCCTCCACTTCCTTGTTTACACTCCTAGTCACACAAACTGAAAAACTCTGCTGAAAGTGACTTTTAACATTATCCAAATACTTATCAGACTTTCAAACGTCTGCTCAGTCTAACACTATTCTTATTATTTCACATACCTCCATTCATTGTAGAGACAGCAGTCGGCTTCAGAAGCGGTAATTACACAGCCGGACTACACAGAAGGATTTATTGACATCTAGCGATTAGCTGGAGCGTCGTGAAAAATCACAGTTGTATTTCGCAATGATGCCTTGTTACGGAATCTCACAGGCTTTTCTCTGTTGAACCATGCGGGAAGACCTCTCACTCAGGTAATTTTTTAGATATCGACGCTGGGGAGAGAAGCTACAACAGCTAGGAAACAGACCAAAGACTGAAAAGGTAACATTAGGTCCGAGTGAAGCTTTTTCAGTTTGTGTGACGTAGCCGAGTGTAAACAAGCAAGTGGACGAGATTCACGACTGCGCACATGCAACTGTTTTTGAAGACAACTGGCTGTAGTGAAGAATTGCGCTAAATAATGGTGTAAATATCGGCCTTTTCCACTCACTGTGCGATTGTTGGCTTCAGGAGACTTGGATTATGCTGCAAGAGCTGTACGGAGTAATTTTATGGATATTGTTTGTTCTTTTTCTGCTCTTTTCGGAACTCTAAAGATCGGTCCCCAAAGACTTGGGTGTGTTTTATGGACTAACAAACTTCACCTGTGGTTCAACTGGCAAGAGGGTGAGTAGATAATGACTGAATTCTCATTTTTGGTTTTTGGGTGAACTATTCCTTTAACAGTTTAAGCCGGATTTAACATGCTTGTCCTTTTGCTCATTAACCTAGAGGCAAAATAGCCTAATAGTAGACTGTTTGTTTTCCGTTGGAGTAATACTGTAAGACTACTCGGCCGGAGCCCTGTTATATTTAGGCACATTTAGACTTGCCTGGTCTGTCTCCATCATATCTTTAAGAGAGGAAATTCTGTGAACTTTATTTCTGTTCGATGTCAATGATCTTGTCTTATCCAAACTTATATTAGCTGACTAGAATAGAACAAAAAAATGACTTTTCTGCCACTGGGGCAGTGGTTAAAATGAAAGGTTTGAATAGCAGGCATGTGATTGCAAGGTCAGTTTTGAATCCCCAGATGAGCTTGAAAAATCTGGGGTGAGAAACCAAATGAGTGTTTTCTCTTCCCTCAGCAAATACCGTCAAAGTACCATTGAGAGAGGCACTTGAGGGGATGCACTCCATTTACTCTGAGCCTCCTAAAATTATGTGAAAGGAGCACTATGTCCCCCATCAAGTGGCATGGAGAGCATGATTTTCTCCCATGTATTGAGGTATTTCTAAATGAAGGACGTGGGCGTGTCACTGTCAAACCCCCTCAGATTAAACATGGACAGCAGTCTACACTTGGTTGTGGAGGAATATTCTCCGCAAAAGAGTTTTTAGGTGAGGCGCAGCCAAAACACGCCTTCATCCCATGTTGCAATTTTAAAATTTTTGTATACGCCCGCAGAGTGCAGGATGGGTCATCAACAGAAATATGCTGTTTACCGGAAAGAGACGGTCTGTTAATTTTGATATCAAATTTCTAGAAATCATCATTTGTTGTAATTTTCTTTTGGCCTATATTAGTAAATAGTTGTTGTACACTAAGTCCAGCAACATTGGCAAAAAGCTAAAAAAAAAAAAAAAAAAGATTATTTTTCATTTCATGGGATCAAATACATTCTCTGTGCATGAAAATATTAGAATAGAATATTATGTTTTCCCAGCATGAAAGGATTACATGACAGAGACACAACTAGAAACAGGTAGAAGTCTGACATATATCACAGTGGAAAGGAAGAGTGTGGAGGTTTGGTGGTGGATGGGAGAATACATTTACCTTCAACTCCAACAACCTTGGTTCAACTTTTAAGTCTTACCTAAAGTTTCTACTCTGTCCCTGACCTTATTGTTTTAGTTGCCTAACCTTAACCAAAGTTGTTTTAGTTGCTTATACTTAGCTGTTACTGCTACTGTAGCGGTTTCACGTGATGAACAGGTGAAAACGGCATGTCCAGTTTGTACTATTGTCACATAATTGCGTAATCTGTGTTTCAGAGTTTGTGCTTATGTCACAAAATGTCATGAGACTGCGTTGTTTGGTCTAGTGAGGCTGCTCCGTGGACAACAGTACACTAACTGTGAGAAAGAAGAGAAATATGTTCTTGAAGGATTTGAAATGCATTAGAAACGAGTGGAATTTTCTCATACCATTGGCATTTCTTCTTTTCACTTTTTTTAAGAACATCTGATTTTGAGACTGAATACAAAATCAAATAACTAGCTAAGTTGAATATTTTTGCACTGTATGATGTATCTGATATCACAGACTAGAGTCATGGTTCCCTTGTCTGGCTTTGGGAATGAGTTGTTCAGGCTTATAAATGTTGATTAATTGAACTGTCTACGATCACAGAAATAATATATGTGAACTCTGTTTTAGGGTGAGCTTTTTTGTATTATTTTACTGTTTATTATTTCATACTGTAAGTCCTTACCATGGGAACTTATTTCCCATTAGGTCTTTCACGGGACATTTCTAACAAATTCCAGTATTTCTAGGAGATGATGTATGTATCCTAGCAATGCCAAGAAAGTATTGCTGAATTCTTTGTTTCATTGTTTCAGAAATTTGAAATATAATTTGTGTGCACCTACTATGAGAGAGAGAGAGAGGGAGAGAGAGATAGAGAGAGGGAGAGATAGAGAGAGGGAGAGAGAGAGAGAGAGAGGGAGAGATAGAGAGAGGGAGAGAGAGAGAGAGAGAGAGTTAGAAAAAAGCTTCTGCTCCTAATGTGGTCGTCCATCACCAGCATAAATCATAATAATCATAAATCATAACACTCACACACACTGATAAACACACGTGCACGCGTACACACCCACAGACTCTATCTCTCACTCTCTCTCTCTCTCATACACCCTCACGCACCCCCCCCCCCCCCCCCCCCCCCCACACACACACACACACACACACACCTACACACACGCACATTTCATCAGGGACATGCCTGGTTTGCTCCCAGCCACAACTCATTGCATCAAATTTCCTCAGGGAGATCTTTGAGCTCTACCTTTAGATCATGGATTGCATTTCTTGCTTGCTAATGCATACACACAAAATCTCTCACTGCTTAACTTCAAATCATGTTCTTTCAGAGCCAGACTCAGGCTTAAGTGATAGGTACTTGCAGGCCAGTGAGTGCTTGCTTCTTGTTCTTGCTTCTTACTTTGTGTCCATTGACAGGGATGTTGTGGAGGGTGAACCCAGCTAAATTCAGTTTACCCCAGCTTTTTTAATTTGCTACATAGTGTTAACCCAACAAGCTGACATAAATCTTTATAATTGCAGTTCACAGCAGTAAACTTAGTGTGTAACATCGATCCATTTTGAATTACATGAAAATAGAGTCTTTAAAAAAGCTTTTCTGATATAACTATTTGGTGGCTGGTATAACGTTGGTTGCTCACCTCTTAGTTTAGATTGAGGAGAAGATGAGGTGCTGCCTGTTTTACCTGCAAATCAAAATGTTGTCAAAAGTGTATTAATAAAGTCCCTCTTGTGTGGGATTTACTCCATTCATTTCATTGTTTAGCCACCTTTTTATTGACTGGTTTACGGCCTGTGTTTGCTGTCTATACAGATGATTACATGCATTTTGTGCATTTTGTGCCTAAGGACACTGTAATGATAGGCATTTTGTGTGTACATTTAGCTTACTGGCTGCTTGCCTTTATTAGTATCCTGCAAATTTCTGAACCCTGTCATTGCAGACTTTGCATTTTCGGCCCAAGCCATAATGTATGACTCAAGGCGAAATATTGCACTTGTTGTCAAGATTTATATATTCATGCATTCATGCTCTCAGCACTAATATTAATCTGGACATTTATTCTTTATGTCTTAGCGGAGATGGGGATGCATTTCAAGGGAAGAAAAATATATTTTGTGCAGTTTAGTATGCATATGTTAGTTTATCTACCTTTGATTTTATACTAGGCATGAGATATCCTCCCAGACAACTGCGGAAAAAACTATTAAGAAGAACAAGAAAGATAAGAAATCTATTATGTTTGTTTTGATGATCGGGCCTAACTGCTCTGACCTTGTTCACAGCAAGGGCGATTTGAAAACAAACTATAGAGGCGTTTTATGAATGGCCTTTTGACAGAAAATTAGCAGGAAGTCTTGCTGTTTTTCCTTTTACTTCCAGCGAACAGTGTTTTGCTATATCAAAGTGACGACCCCAATTACTCCAAGCGAGCTTCCATGAACATTATGGATATCTTTGTTTACAGTGGCTTTTGTACTGTATGTTGCCTTACTGGCTACTAAAACATACAGCAAAAATGAATCAATACTGCAATTTAAAAATGTAATATCTAAGAATGTCATTTGTTCTTGATTAATCAGAAAAATTGAGTATGTGTGTATGTCTTTATGTGTGTGTGTTTGCATGTGTGTGCGTGAGTTGCAGAGAGCAAGAGCTCCCTAGTAATGGTTTCCTTGTATAATTGTTACACTCTATGTAGGAATATGCTCAGCTGTGGCACTTACATCTGCTGTCCTTTCTATCCTGAGTGGAGTTTAGAGCGAGCGGTTCAATGTGAATCTAACTCTCTCTCTTGCGCGTGTGAACACACACACACACACACGCACACACACACACACACATACTTAAACAGTGTGTGCCCCTACATAGACCTTGTTACACAAATCACTCCCATTCCAAAGCTGAGGTGTGGGCAGTGCTCCACTCATCTATCATTAATTTACCATTACTTTTCACAAAGAAATTACATATTCAATCTGTTTCCCATTCTGTGCCTCTCTTTTCTTAGCCTTTGATGGGGAAAGACAGTACCATGCAGCTTCACAAGAGAGTACAGGTAAATGGGTGGGGAGATACAATGGGGATAATTGGAGCCCAGAGTGGAGAGAGAGGCTTGTGATCCCTCCGAGAGTGGCTGGCATATGTATGTGTTTCTTCCAGCTCCCCTGACAGAGAGCAAACTAATTACATCATGTTTGCATTCCGCTAATTAGCACCCTAATTAAAAGCACATGAAGACTACTGAGGAGGTGGATGAAAGATGGGGCAGCTCTGGACTCTCCCAGGAGAACGTGAAACCTGTTTATTGAAAGGACCAGGATTTTGTCTTAGAAGCGGTCACTCTTTGTGGGGAATAACTACAGGCGCTCTTATTTAATAGCTAGGGAACTTCGTCCTTAATTACGTCTCTTCTGTCTTTTTGTCCTCTAGGCGATGAAATAAAGTCGGTCTATTAAACGTGATGTTTCAGGTGACATCTCAAACACCACTGGTGTGAATTTGACGAAAATTGGAGGGATTATGCATTTTGTCACTTGGATCTGGTGTTTAAAAAATTACACATGGCCTGATGGGGTCACTATAATTAAAACTGCTACATCACAGGTTGACAAAACTTGGAGAGATGATGCATCTTGATAATGATTGGCCAAAGGGGTACCTTCATCATTCGTGGGGGACGACATGCTTACTGCTGCCTTGTTCTCTTACTGTATCATACTGTATCCTTGCCTTGATACTACGGATGCACGGATCCGATATCCAGTATCAGGATCCGATCCCAGTATCAGCTACAGGTTGTCCAATCAACCCCTGATCCATTTCTTTATTTCTTTATTTAGTTTTCCCACTCTGATCCATTTATGCAAAGTAATGTAAAAAAGTATTTGCTGTAAACAAGCACCATCCACCACTTACGGCGGCGGAGAGAGTGCAGACAGTCATGTCTGCAGTCAGGCGTTACTTAACAAGCACAGATCCTGTACAGACCCATGGCATGTGCTCAACTGAAACACTGCAGCAGGGTTATATTACCTAATTCCACTAACGTAACTTAAATACCACAAGATAATAACGTTACCTACCGTTAAAGTTTGTAGGGCAGTCTACAAATCCCAGGCGAGTTTGGAGCAGATTGTGGAATGTCAAGTTACACTTTTGTTTTTAAACCGGAGACTCTGTTGGATTGAGTTCAATGCTGCTGGTCTGCTGTCTGTGCTTCTCCACATGACAGACATAACGTGATGCGCACATCAGGCGCATCAGAGATCGATCAATTTCTATACACTGACCAACTTTTGACTTTGTGCCTCTGTACGGGAAACACTGCATCTCGCAGTCAAAGACGCCCATAGAGGCCATCTGATGAAGCGCATCATCTCACGAAGCGACAGGTGTCTGACTGACTGACTGACCTGAATTTGGCTCCTGATGCCCTCGGCTGCACCGTGGGAAAAAGAGAGCAAAAGCTAATTATAATGTTTGCAGTGCACATGTTTTGAGGGGTGGCAGCAGCAGAACTAATTACAATACTACTAATTTTAGGCACTTTAACACCAATGTGGCAAGGAATGCCATGACTTTTCACAGATAGTAGCTCAGAAGAAGAGTTTATTGCACTGGATGACCCGCCCCTCTCAGTGATGGAAGATGGGCTTCTGCCCCATGCTGCCGCTGAGTTTGACTGCGCATGCATTCATTCGAGCTTTACTTTACAAAGTGTGGTGTAAAAGTAAAACATTTTCAATTAATTACAAAATCAGATCAGATCTATCGGATATCAGCTATCAGCTATCCGCAGATCTATCGGATATCTACTCCGTATCAGCAGATGCTGAATATTTAATAGCTCAGATCGGTATTGGAGAAAAAAAATTACATCCCTTGCTCCAACTTGCTATGTTTTGCTTACATAATCATGGATTTGTTATAGCTTTGCTTAATTCCATAGATTTACAGCGACCAATCAAGACCAGTTGGTTACCAGTGGTGTTGTAATGGTTCATGCATTTTCCACTTTGGGCAGAAAGTGTTAGTGATATTGATTACATAATGGCAACAAGTGGGCTAGCTGATGTACTCAATTTCACTGTTTTCCCCAGAACCTTTCAACCACCAGGAGCCTGTCTCTCACAAAGCAAGTTCAGCATAGTCAGGGCATATTTGCGAAAGCTGGCTTCACAAATTCTAATAATTGCGATCCTCGCTAACTGATTTCATGAAACTGGTTTTCAACTCGCTCTGTCAATCATATGCAACATGGACAGATCCAGGGCAGACGGTTTAAGATAAGAGAAGATTAAACTATTGATCACCATGGGGAAATTAGGTCATTGCAGCAGTGAAAGTAAAATGATTCAGCAGGGAAAATTAAATAGAAAATATGCACACAACTAGACAACAAACTATAACAGCGAAAAGTAACAGTGTTTCTGCATGTATAAAGCCTCATCACTGTCCTGTCATTAAGGTACAGTGGACATACTTTTCATTGATACAGTATTGTGTCATCACATTGAGTTTCTGAAAGGATTTTCCATTTACAAAGTCGGCCTCATCTTGCCCCGGGCTGCGGTGATGGGAATATGGGTGCAATCTATTTCACTAATCAATCTACCAATTACTCTGGAAATCATATGAAAGAATTCCAATGCACTTAATATGCAACAGTAAATTTAATTCATTTTTGATAACGATAGTCTACTAATGTGTGCTACCTATTTCATAGAGGCCCTGTTTTAGCTATTTGAATAAAGCCCTCTTTTACAGCGAATAGCCCTGAAATGCTACAAACATTTATTATCTCTTTCAGATGTGATAGTCTGAACATAACCTGCTCCGAAGCAGGTTAGGCATGCAGCCAACAGTCAGTTACCATGGTGATCTACCTCACTTTAAAGTGAGCCACTGTTGTGAGACCGAAAAGTCAGGGTTAAGCCCAAAGTTAGCTCGCTAACCCTCTAAACTCGCTTCGTGAGGCAGGCCCCAGCTAGGTCTATATGTTTGTGTGTGATTGTGTGTGTGTGTGTGTGTGCCTGTGCAAGTGTTTGTATGTGTCAGTCTTTGTGTCTGTGTTTGTGTGCATGTGTGAGAGTTTACGTGGAAGTATGTGCATGTGTATTTACAGCAGTGCAGCCTGGGTTGTTTTCTTTGTGTTTGTGTTCTGTTGAAACTGTCCAGGGTTGCATGATGATTTGTGCAGCTGTCTTCGCTTGACTCCTCTCCACCTGCGAGGTAGATAGAGCATTGAGTGAAGGCTTGTCAACCTGTTTGATAACAGTTAAATCAAAGTTCTGCTCTGGGCGTACTAGATGGAGCACCCTACGTTACAGAACACAGATCTGCTTTTCACTGACAACCATCTCAGCTTTGGCAGCAAGAAGTTAGGCCCACATAATTTCTGGCAGACTCTGAAAGCTTTAGAAATTCCTTAGACTGGTAAAACTCAAAGCATCTAGGTGATACGCACATCTGTGTTGTGGATTTACTTGAAGCCAAGACCCAAATGGGCTCTTTTAAAGGTTAAATCATAAACAAGGGGGGTTAAGAAGAAAAATGCATAGAGACAACCTTGGATATGTGAGCTGAGTGTGCCTCTGTCTCTCTTGGTTTGCAGATTAATTCAAAGCTTGTGGCTCTCAATGAAAGCAAAAGTCAAAATCTCTCTCACTAATTTGCAACAAGCTTGAGTGGACCTGGAGGAAATCCTCTGGCATTTAAAGGCAAGGGCGTAGGTTTGATTTTGACATTGGTAGGGACACAAATGGGGGAGGTCCGGAGGGGATGTAACCCCCACTGGAAGCTGAGGTGTTTTGCATTTATGATAGACTTCTGACTGCCATTTCATGTCATCTAGATCAGTGATTCTCAACCTTTTTCATATCGAGGACCCCTAGTTTAGTCCACATTAGACTGTGGTAGCATTAGCTGTAGCTCCCAGCTCCCAAAAGCTGTGTTTTGTGAAAACGGAAGACTTTATTGGAACTTTTATGGTAACGTGTCCATGATACTAAGGCCAAGGAGGCTTAATGAAAGTTTGAGCCACCAAGGAGCAGCCGTCTGGAAACCGTGACAAAATGAAGTTCCTGGTAGGTGTTTTTGTAGAGCAGCATTTTGGATGCCAGTAATGGCACGTAAAAATCAGCTGTGTCCGTTTGGTATTTTAGTGACTGACTGTGACTCACTGTGAACTTGACTACTCCGTGGGAGGGGAGGGGCTGTGGGTGGGGTGTCAGCGATGATCAAGTAGCGCAGTGCAATTTTAGTGTCAAGGATTACCGGGATGTGTGCTTGTCCTGGCTGCCTGCTCAGACCAGGTCAACGGTGGATGGTGCAAAGCTCAGTCTGTTCTGTGCTATTTTGGTGGTTTTACCAAGTGATCCCATTGAAAAGCTTACCAACAAATTTTGGACAGAGTGCGCTGCATTTCAAGGGAAGGAAAAGAAGTGACTGTGGCACACGAAATTACCAAAACATTAGCAAACATAAAGGCCTTTACACATGATTGCCAGTTTGCTCTTTGCTCACGGTGAGATGAGGCGCAGAGCCAAGCGCTGAAGCAAAACCAAGACAAAAAAGCACAAAGCTACATCATCAAGAAGCACGGCGGGTAGATGGAAAAGCAGGCAATTTGAAAAACATCCTTTCATAAACTATATGCCAACTATATGCGCAACACCCAAGGTGGTGCCACCGCGAGGTTGGGCATCAGCGCTCTCTCCATAGGAAAACAATGGCTCAGCTGGCACAAAGTGATTTTGCCGGTGCACATGTGTAGGCAGCTTAAGTCGCCACACCCTGTGCGCCCACGCCATGCACCATTGACTGTGCTTTGTGCCATGCACCGTGCGCCATTGATTCACAACACACGGCCCTGGGATTGTTATGCTCAAGAAAGCTAATTCTTTCAAAGTTAACCAAGAAATACCATATTAACTACACTAAATGTATTAACAACAAAACAAAACGTCATGAGGCACGTTTTTATTCTGACACATAGCACATTTTAAAATAAATTTAATGAAAAGTGAAACATATGTGACCCTGCATGCTTGTTGGATCATGTAATTAGTTAAGCAAAGCAATCTAATAGGTCAGTTTTTCAGCTATTGTTTAGATGTAGACCTGAGATCTAGACCTGCGCCTCATTGGAGGGTAATTGAGATAGCAATCATTGCACACAATACGCACGACATTACCATTAACTCTCTATTTAAAGACCTCTCTATTTGTCTGAGATAAAATGTTAATGTAAGCAAGTTCAGTTGAAGAAAATGGCATGTTTTGATTTAATCATCTCAACTTTAATTGACGTTTTCAAAATGAACACTGGCAAGGGTTCTGTGTGTTGGGTTTTCATTTTAAAAACTCTGTTAGACAGAGAAGCCACTCTACCTCAACCTTCTGAGCCATATAAGCACAGGGGATTTCATCATCTGCTTAATTGCTTACCCTAATTTGCTTTGCTGGCATTGTCACAATCCCATTGTACTGTTATCAAATTACTGGGCACTGTAATTAACTTTACATTGTAACTACCACCACTGTAACTGGCTTGGACCAGCTGTCAAATGGTTTTAACTTTGTTGTCTCTTTTCTTCCCTTCCAGAATGAGTACACGTGTCCACGCCCGCTACCAGGTGCCTGGCTGGGAGACGTGCCTACCATCCACTAACTAGAAAGGAACTGCTTTGAATGGTGCAGCAAACCACACTAAAACAGGGATACAGAGAGAGAGACCCAGCCCGACCCTACTCCCGTAACATCTTTTACATCCAAGGATACAGTGAAATGGTACTCCGTAATCCGAGGACAACCTTGGATCAAGATCAAGAGGAAGAGATACTACTGTTTTTTGTTTTTTTTCTTAAGATTTTCTAATGTTATTTGGCCTGTGGTCTTTGGTCGTCAGCTTTGCTACATTCCATCTTGCTTCATCATTACGAAAACACTGACACACCGTTTGTTGTGGAAATGAAGTTTTACGGTGAGCGGCAGAACCTTGGAGGAAGACTCTTGGGAGCTAATGGATGGTTGTATCTAACTATGGGAGCTTACGAATCACATCGGCTACTTGTCTCCACGAGGAGAACATGGCTTTGTTTAACCGCAGACAAAAGACTGTACAAATTTAAGAGGCTTTAAAAAGTGTTAACTGAGCAATGAATCATTAATGAACACGCACCGTACAAGTAGCTGTGACTGCTCTGCTAACAAAGCTGTGTATAATTTAAAGCGAGTTGACATCTTTTAATGCCCTGCGAAGCGTCGTCTTTTCATCTTTTGAGATTTTTTAAGGAGAGTTCATCAAAGACCGGGATGGTGTAAACATGCCCTCATTGGAGCAGCAAAGAATTATGAGAGGAGTCACTGGTTTTCAGTACCTGTCAGTTCAGTAGTATCTGATTTCATCCAGCTCCCTCGGGGGGAAATCAAGTCAATAGCTGGAGGAGTGTTTGAAGTCTGAGAAATGCTGCCTGAAAAAAGAAACCCATACTCCTGCCAATGAAATTTGGTAGAGATTGTTTCTTTTTTTTCCTTTTTTTTTTGTTGCTGTCAAACCTCTACTACCTAGTTTCATTTGGAGGAAAGAGGGGCCAATCAGAAGCAAAAGGGAAGAGTTCCTCTCAAGGTTAAAATGTAATTTTCTGAAATTATACAGTTGTTAATATGTTGTACTTTATGAATATGTGTTTCTACCATTTTCAACACCAAATACCAAATAGCCAGATGGATCTTTTGGCTTTTGCCTCTCCCAAACATCTGGGGTCTGGGGAGAACTCTCTGTCACATTTCTCTATTTCTGTAAAATTAAAGAGGTTGTAGTGGATCCAGGATTCTTTCTTAAAATCAGTGAAAAATCCAAAAGCCTCAACTTCTCTTATGTCCAGCAGTGCTCCGTTGCTGAATCAGCTTTCATGTGTGTAATGTGTACGTCTTTGTGAACAAGTGATCTTGCAGTGACAGTCTTCAAGAGGAAGATTTTGTCTGAAAGATAACTTTGAGCACTGCTTACATCTTATGACTTTCGTTGAATTCATTCTCTATCAACCTTCATCTTCCTCAAATGACGAGACTATTTCCCTGAAGAGAGACTGCAAATGTTGCCGTGCGTGTTTCTGCGCGTGCTCGTGTCTTTCATCTGTAATCAATTCTTAATTATATTTGAGGGGCATTGAGTTGTGAATTGTTTCATCTTCAAACACTCCTATTAGATTTCTACACTGGAAAAAAGTAATTTTCTATTGTAAATTTCTGCTTTTCCCCCTAAATTTATTGATATTTAGTAATCAGCTGTATTCTTTGTTCACTTTAAACAGTCTGTTTTATAATAATAAAAAAAAAATGACTTTATTGGTGAGCAGTATGAATTGGTCAAATTAAAACATTCATTAATCATTTTTTGTGTTCAAGGTTTGTATTTGAATGTCTGAAACATTTTCTCACCGTGTGTGTGTGTGTGTGTGTGTGCTCGCCTTCTCCACGGTAATGTAATAAGGTTGCACACATTCTGTTCATTGTCTCCATACAGACATTTTGAAGTCTGTCTTATTCCCCACAGATCTTCAGTGATGAGGCTGTCACATCAACATTAGCCTCATTAATTTAGAGAGCAGAACATTGATCTCTGTCCGACCATTCTGTTCATGGTGACACTCACTGTGGGCGCTGGTCTGCTCCACAAACCCTCTAATTACGCTTCTTGTGTAATGCGTTGCATATTTCAAGAGGGGGCCAGCTTCGTGAATTTTCTCCATGTTCGCTGCACTTGGAACACGTCAAGCTGTCAGCTCAGAGGTCCAGATGGCCAATCTGCCCGACGCTCCCTGTGGTGTTTTCACACACCCCTCTCTACCTATCCCTCTTCCTACTACTACATTTCACCCTCACACATCTCTCTTCCTCTCTCACTGGCTTTGCTCTCTTGCCTTCATTTCTCATACTTTTAGCCAGTCTGTTACATCTCTCCCCATCGCTCTCCGTCTCTGAGCTGCATCCTCTCTGTCTCTCTTGCATATCTTTTTGTCTTTCTTTCATACATAGTCTCTCCACTTGATATCGTTATGTATTACTCTGTCCCTTCGCCCTCTCTGTCTATCTGTCTTATTCCCCTGTCGTCCTCTATGATCTTCCTAACTCAACCTCTATCTCTGGCACTGCATGTGCAATGGCAACACAGACAGCGCTGTATGCCTGTGAGCAGCCACTATGCATTATTCATGTGGTTCGGGCTCCATGTTGACCAAAGTCCAAACAGTTGGCAGTCCATAACGCTTCCACTGAAAGGCCCCAGGAAGAACATGTTCAACTATAAGCAAAATAAACTGATGTGTGATTTATCAACTCACCATCGTGACATTTTGTAAACAACTGAACTGTCACACATACAAACACACTGATACATTCTCTAGGCCTGTCATCTCAGATTGGATCACATAGGGCCAGTTTAACTGGCTGAAAATGTTTGAAGTGAGACACACAAACACACACACACACACACACACACACACACACACACACACACACATACACACATACAAGCCTAGCAGGACAACAGTAATACTACTTTAGGGTAACTACAGAGATTTGTTAAAATTTGAGTTGAAGATTAGAACAAAGCACTTTTCATCTTCTTAAATTGCCTGCCGGAGATTAGTGATGGAGGAAATGACTCTACTTGTGAGTTTCTATCTCACCCCAAGAGTGAACTGCCATTCAAATTGTATTTATTCTTCTTGAAGTTGCTATTCAAGACCAGAAATAGCAGCATATATGTTCGATGTACCATGACCTACATGCCAACCTGCTGAAACTTGATTATCACCACAGTCAGAGAGAGGCTGAAGATTGAGAGAGGTGTGGAAGTCAGCCATCTTTAATCATTACAGCCCCAAGCGAGGCTACTCCTGCATCGATTCACAGTGATCCTTTTCTTCATCCACTCGAGCATTTTTCCTTGCGAGTTGTTTACCTGCCCAGCAGTGGCTCGGCTCTGTCCCTCACGGTATGATCTATTGGTTTGTGGGCTCTTCATGATGTTTGGTCAATTGGGAGTTGAAAGTTATTGTAAACAGAAAAACTTTGAAAGTTGAATTTCCATGTTTTCACCATGAAAAATGGCTGAAGCTGTTGGCAACCTTGTTTTCAGCAACCTTGAATGCACTCAAAGTGCTAAAATTGAATCCAGCTGTGTGTACAATTTTAAATAATAAATAATAAGTAAATAATTAATAATGTTAAATAGAACTTGGGTCTAGCAATTATCTCCTTCAAATTATAATGTGCCATTAAGTTCACCTCTCTTTGTGTGTGTGTGTGTGTGTGTGTAGGTGTGTTTGTGTGTGTGTGTGTGTGTGTGTGTGTGTGTGTCTGTGTCTGTGTCTGTGCGTCTGTGTGTGTGTGTGTGTGTGTGTGTGTGTGTGTGTGTGTGTGTGAGATGCAGGAGGATGAGGATGAATAGCAATCAGATTGGCCAAACCATCTGAGCAGGTGGTCAGGGATATTGTGGCACATTACATTGAAACCCACTGTAAATGCACTAGTTTCCAAGCCACATAAGTAAGCTGAAATCTGACATGTATTTGTTTTTTTGTCCTCCCCTTTGTGATAAAAGATTATTCAGACTTACTAAAGAACAACAAAAACATAATGTATAACCAGTAATAATGTTGAAATACAGAGGACCAGCTTTTGCTTTGAGTATTTTTCAATACAGAGCATTTGAGTGCAAAAACTAGAGGAAATAGCATACATAATTTGCAAAAAAAATCATTATCCTTGATGCATATTGCCCAATCTCTATTTTTTCACAACCCTTGGGAGGTTTTCCTGATTGACATGTAAAAGAAAAAGTGCACATTGCATTTCAACTCTTTTCGCTCCTGTGTTCCTCCTCGTTCCGGTCCTCGCCTCAAACAAATATCACATTAATGACTGTGGATAACATAGTGATGGCTGACTCATCTTTTTAAACAAAGTGCGTGATCTGATTTGACTCGCACGTGATCAAATGAAAGTTTCATTCAACCGCGGCTTTAAAACAGGGATGCAAATGCCTCTTCAGGAGTGAGTCCCGATCACTCACAACCTCACAGATTCAGACTCCTCACTCTAACCTTTTCGTTGAATACTCATTATATTACTCCAACTCACTGCGTGGCTTTCGCTTTAATCATAGCAGTCTGAACAATTAGTCAGAGACTGATCAAGAGAAATCAGAGCCAGAGACTGAAAATACCAAATTACATCATCAAACAAATGGCTACTCTTTACGTAAGCGCCAGTTATTTCAAAACAATCACATCATCGCTTTAGCAGTCCGCAGCATGAGTGGCATTCACCGGATCGTCTGCTTCAACCAGCTGCTCCTGGGTTCTCCTTGAGACACCGGGGATACTCTCTCTCTCTCTCTCTCTCTCTCTCTCATCTCGCCAAGGATTAGCAAACGTTGCCATAGAAGGTTAGGTGTTGTTATTGCAGTTTCATCTGCCTTCCGTGGCTCCATGGTCGACTCTGAGGCTGCAGCATGGAAAACACCTCCTGCCCTTCAGCGTTCATCCAGTCTCACATGGCCTCTTCAGCCTCTTCAGAAGCCCGGCAACTGTGGTATAGCTTTGATAGCTGCTGTAACTTAAATTCATTCAATTCAACAATTCCAAAGTATGTGTATTAGGGAGTCATGTGCTGAATGACATTTAAGGCAGGCATTTCAAGTAATTTGTCCCTGTATCTTTTATGTCAGTTACATTTAAATCTTTGTCCCAATTTGTAGAAAGTTTTGTCCTAAAGTAGCCTTGTTTAAAAGAAGAATAACATCAATGTTCCCTATTCAATTTCTATTATCCCAATAGAAGCCTAATTTAGCTAGGCCGTTTCTTTAATCTGGCAGAGTAAGACGGAAATTGCATGTAATGCGGCTCTTAAGCTGAAGATATTGAAAAGTAGTTTGTGTCCCGAGTTGTGAAAAAGACACACAAATCCCGTTGTCTGTGACATCCTGTGTTATTTATCCCTAATGTTTTCCAATTGGCCCAGTCAAGAATTTGGTTGCTGATTTGTATCCATTGTAATAAAATACAGATATTGTGGAATGAACTGGAAACATTGCTGACTAACAAGCTGTCTCCTTAACAAGCTGTCTGCTTAACAAGCTGTCTCCTTAACTCCCGAGATTTGTCGTCTTCATGACATTACCACAGATATACCACGGGTGGATTAAATGGGTTGATAATAATTTATTCTTCCATTATAATGAAAAATCAAACTCAGCTCCTAGTATTTTAGTATTTTGAAATGTACAGTGTTATACAACTTGAGGATAGAGGACGATAGTGGGAAAAGAAGGAGGAAGTGTTTGGTGCAAAATTATGGAGGCACTGCAGAGAGAAATGAAAAGGTAAGCCCAGTGCTTAATTTGTGCCGGATCCTGCTGGAACAGGATCCGGCACCTCGCGGTTTTGGACTACCTGCATTCCGGTACTTATTTACGTGGTGGCATGAACGTTTTTTTTTTTGGGGGGGGGGGGGTTTGTCTGCCATGTAATAACCCCAGTAGTTGACTCTTCCTTTCCCCTCCATTGCAAAAACCGAATTGGCTCATGTCCATATGAAGACAGGTGATTACCCTATTAGAAAGTAGCAGCAAGCGCATAGTAATCACATCACATGAGTGATTTGCTCTGCAGAGTGTGTTATGGTAAACTTCAGACATCATCATGGCTAAAAGACAGTTGAATTTGCTGTCCATATGTCCACTGTGTGGACTATTTTTGGAAAATTAGACAAGGTAAGCATGTTGTTTTTTTGTGTTACAGTTCTCTGCTGGGACAATAACATCTAAATTCATATTTGCATAGATGAAAACAGAAATTTGGATCCAAGGCAAATTTGGAGTGTGGACCTGTAAGTCCCACAGTTAAATATATGGGCAATTGCGCATGTTATGTTGAGTGTCCAGAAATAATTGGTAATATAATTGGTTGAGTGAAGGGCTGTAAGCCCCACATCAATGTGGGCATTTCAAAGTGTTGCATTTAGGCCGACTTCTAGCTGCATGGCATGACCATGATACGTTTTATTGCTGTCATTTCATTATTCGCTGACGTTGTTTCCTACGTTTAAAATAGATATCCTATGAAAGTATTTGTGTTGAATATTAATGCATAACTACTCGAGCCCGAATTTGTCTGGTAAATGGTTGAAGCCATTGCAGTTTCCTTGATGTGTTTATGTATGATTAGGATGTCTCACAGCCAAGTATGCGGGCATGTTTATGTTGTGCACAGCGCAGTTATATCTTTAGTCCACTACTTGAAGGGCAGGTTTGTAAAAACCCATTGGTTTGGACAAAATTTGCATTATGTAGCCTATACAATAATCAAATATAGTTATAGGTCCCCAGTAGTCGGAGCTCTAAGGTCATATAGTCGGTCATTTAGTAATGTTTAGGCTGTTAGGTCTACAGTAAGCTGTATGGCTGTACTGAGCATCACCGTGCCGGGACCTCATCATTTAGAAATTAAGCACTGGGTAAGCCAATAATAAACCCACATGTATACAAGTAATAATTATTAAGGGGGGAAACCTGCTTGAGTGCTGCTACTCCCCCTCATCCCCCCCATGTCTTTATGTAATGCACTGTTATTTCTTGTACGCTACTTACAATGTGTAATGTCCATGCATGTAAAGCTTGTATTTTGTTGTTAATTGCTGGTTACGTCCTGAGGGGGGGAAGTCACATGGATTCACTTTAGACTCTTTCTATCAGTTTACCAGTCCAACAATGGAGTAGTAGATATTTATGGTGAAGCTCTGTGGGGGTTGAGCGCCCTTAGTTATTACTTTGACTACTTTGACTACTTACTGAAGTGCGATGTGGGTGTACTGTGGAACTTTCTTTCCCTTGTTTTTTATTTCATTTATTTATTTATTTATATTTAAGGTGGACCTGATTGGTTCTTCATCTGCAGAAATTCATTGGGTTATTCATTGCTGTGCCGTTTTTGTTTTATTGTTTTTTTCCCCCCTTGTTTTGGAGTGTGTGTGATTTTGTGTGTGTGTATGTGGGTCAGTGTATGCGTGCGAGTAGTACAGGAGTAGATAATGAATCAATGCACACAGATTATGAAAAAGAGGGTACATATTGGCTTTTGTGGCTTTAGTTGTCGCACCCACATAGACCTCACAAATCACATAGACCCCTTTTATATATGTTATGCTTGCCTGTTTCACTTTGATAAAAAAATCTTCAACCAGTAGATGTGTTTACATGCACATCAAAAGTGCGATTATAATGCGATTAAGGCAATAATGCAAGCAAGTCAGAGTCTGTACTGGGCTAGATTAAGGGGTGATTCTTATCAATATCTGTCATCCACAATGTATGTACTGTATGCCTTCCCTTTCGGTTGATAACTCAGTATTCCACACAGCTTCTGAGTTTGTACAATTCAAATCATCAGGGGTGCAGAAGCTGGAGCAGTTGACATCCCGGGTGCACACTGGGTGCAGTATAGCTCACATGGCTCCATTCTAAAGTTCTCTCTCCACTCTGTGTCACTGAACTCCCTCAGGACCGCCTACTCCCGCCAGTACTCACTCCAGTACTATGTCTATGGTTCCAAATGCAGGGGAGCCAGGGGGAACTGGACTCCCCTGAAAGAGACCTGAGCTCCCCTGAAAACCATGAAAGTATAAATTTGAGGGGGTCTCTAACAATTGCAATCCAACCTCCATCATTTTAAATATTTTATATACAATTTAAATATTATTAAATTATTATTGGTGTCCAATTGATGGTGAGACGTCTCTACTACTAGTGGCTGCACTTCTTCACCAAGCCACATAAGTCGCTGCAGGTTGAAGTAGGAGTGTGGGATAACAGTGCGCTGACTGTCAAATACTAGGTTATCAGTGCAGGACAGTTGTGTGTGTACATGTGATTTGGTGGAGGATGTTATTGTCATATTGCTGCATAATTTCATATTGATTACTGTTGACATTGACGAAATTGCTTTCTGATCAGATGCATACTGTCTGAGTGTCTATGTGTGCGTGTGTGTGTGAGTGAGAGAGAAAGAGAGAGAGAGAGAGAGAGAGAGATATGTCAGTGTCTGCGTGTGTTGACTACTGACTCAGCTGGTGGGGGCATACAGTGACAACGATGATATTCAGTAATACACACATCAACCTACGCCTCAATTTAGACATGCAGCAGTTACATAGTACAAGGCGTATTTGTTTCACACATTTGTAGTCTGTATTTAATTTTTGTGTGTATCGCATTGATTCCCGGACATAAGACCCCGACCTCTCTAAGTTCTATTTTTAAAGACCCCCCTGAGAGCCAAATCATAGTTAGAAAAAACAAACCAAAAAAACAATCCAAAAAAGTTGAGCAGAGGCTCAGTTCAGGCTATTTTGATGCACAGTGTGGTGCCGGACATTTTGGTAGCTGGACCTACTAAAAGACTTTTAAGTAATTCCAGATTTCCACCAAGTTTCACATAAGGGCCAAAGAAATTTCTCCTGAAATTTCATGAAATAAGCACAAAGTCTTAAACTGCAAATACTGTGCACGAAAAGTGAGGGAATTACGTGTTCTCAGCAGAAATTGTTACTTGAAGGAGGCACGACTATGAACAGTAGTCTGACATTGAAATAGCGCGGTGGAAAATAAGGGTGTTGTGGTCGGGGTGGTGGATGAGCGCATGCGCTTGCCTTCAGCAGCGGGGTTTATCGCGGTCTGCGAGGGGAGAGCAGGAGCGGTTCACTGGTCGGCAGACACACCTGTAGAGAGTTAAGCTTAATCACTCACCTATTTGTGCTCCTCTCTGCAGTGAGGCTGGGACCACGCCACCAACCACCAGCCACCAGCCACAGAAAGAGATGACAAGCCACAGAGAGACGCCACGCTGCCACACGGCACAGCGAGGCCAATCCGGTTCCTTTTGAGTTAACCTTTGGACTGAGCTGTACGAGCAGTCATTTGAGTTTCCCGCTGTTGGCAGGCTGTTTTGTGTGTGTGGCTGTGTGAATAAACCGTCTGTTGGCAACAGTTACTGTGGTCTGCTGTCTGTCCATCCCAGCCGAGTAACATGACAGTGAATGGAGAGAGAGACAAGCACAATTCTCCAATCGTCTCTACTGGAGCCCCAGAGCAGCAGATAACAGAATCAACGATTTTGGGGTTATATCATGGCCAGGAAGCTGCACAACCCAAGGTACTGCCAAAGTTCAACATCACTTTAAACAAAATTGTTTTAGTTGCCTAAACCTAACCGTTAACCTTTAGCCGAAAATGTCAATTTGTGTCCAATTTGTGTCATTGTCACAGAATCCAATTTGTGGTACAGGAACTTAATTTTAACAATTCTTGCTCATTTCACGAAATTTTATTAGATCATGTTGGTATACACACATATTATGCCATATGCACTTGTTCTACTGGCAAGGTTCTGTATTCTGGCATATCCCCACTTATTTTCTGTGTATATTATTAACAATCTGACAGTAGTGGTATACAGTCGTAACTTATTTAAGTTATTAGTTGCTGGTTGAGTATATTAATGGCCCAGGTATTGGGTCTGCTGGTTTTGGGTCTTTTTGCTGGGTTATTTTTTTAATGTGGCAGAAATATTGAGCCTGTGATGGTTAAGGTGATGGGAGCACCTGTCATCAGTTCACACATAGTTATCTTCATTGTGGTGCATTTTAGATTTTAACATTAAATAGCCATGGTTAATAAAGGCTTTTTAACTTTATACAGAGGAGAGTGCCTTTTTTTTCTTCTCTTTTTCCCTTCACACATAGTGATCTTTAAACACTTTTTCACGTTCATTCACATTATTGTCAACTTTTTAAAGTTCAACGGAATTAAAGCAGGAATGTTAGTTGCTGTTTTGCTATGTCTTCCTTATTTGTGTGTGGTCAATGTTACCGTGTGTGTGTGTGTGTGTGTGTGTGTGTGTGTGTGTGTGTGTGTCATCTTCACTATAAAAGCAAGATTACAGATTCTACCAACTAAGCTTAATCTTTCCATCTGGCTTCCTGACAGTCATGCTCCTCACTGTAAACACCATGGTCACGACCAGATAGCCGAAACCATGTCCCACATCTTAAATGGTTGCCATGTATACAGGGGGCTTTACATATGTAGGCATGACAGAATAGTGGATCTGATATCAAAAGATATCACATCTATCTTCAGGTCTTCTATAATGCTTTATAAGCATTCTGCTGTGAAGCCGAGCATGTTCAGTCTGTGTAGTGAGGATTCAGAAGTGTTCTCTAATATTACAGCTAACACTCCCGATGTTGTTGTTGTCAATGAAAATCTTAGAGAGGTGTTCGTTCTAGAGGTCGGCTGTACTTTTGACTACAGCCTAGAGGAAGCCTTTCTAACTAAGATGCTGAAATATCAACAGCTGGAGCATACCATTTCACAGCTAGGCTACAAGTGTAAACTTTTAGTTTTCATATTTGGCAGCCTGGGTCATGTGCACAAGCTAGTTGTGAGGGGCCTTCAGACGGCTGGTCTCCCTAAGAGAAGGGCCAAGCAGTTAGCGAGGTATTGTTCAGTATCTGCTATCATTGGTAGCCGCTCAATATGGAGAAGGCGTTGCTTTTTATACCCTTGAAGTGGATTCTGTCTATTATCCCTCGACCTGCCACTGTTTTCATCCTGTGTGTATGCAACAATGTGGCTGCCAATCAGGCACTTATGTAACTGACTGACTCCTAATATCTGATTGCATTAATAGTGTTTATGTCCTTTGTATGCTTGTAATTTTTGTGGACATAAATAAATATTTGAAATGTGCTGTGATAGTCACGTCGCTGTCCAAGGTTATGACTCTCTGGAGCATTTCTCCATAGCAGGCAAATTTAATTCAAATGTTTTCTATATTAACATCGGGACTGAAAGTCGTCGGGGAGACTGATGTTCAGATTAATAAAATATGCATGAAAAATAAATGGAAACTTCTATAAAACCACTGTACATTATTTATTCCGCATAGATGAATACAAAAGAATTGCCCTGTTGGCTAAAACATGGGCTAATCAGTCCGAATGAAGTCAAGTATTTTTATAAAGCACATTTTTAAAAACAACCAAGGTTTACCAAAGTGCTGTACAATTATTAGAATAATAGTAATAGAAACGCACACAAATACATTTGCAGGCATGTCATGCAGACTCAGAGGCTGAAGAGTAATGACGGGTGTTGAGACAGTTTCTAAAAGTATGGATGGAGGAGGCAGATCTGATGCAGTGTGGGAGGCTGTGCCACAGTCTAGGGGCTGCAACCTCAAACGCCCGATCTGGCTTAAGCCTCAGCCTAGACCGAGGAGCAGCTACGAGGTCCTACGGGTGGAGGAGGGACAGAGGAGGTCGGATAAGTAAGCAGGAGCCAGCCCATTCAAAGCCTTAAAAACAAGCAACAGACTCTTACAGTCAATTCTGGAGTGAGCTGGGAGCCAATGAAGGGAAGCAAGTACAGGGGGTGACGCGGTCTCTGTTCGTTGTGAACTAGCTGTAGGCGGGACAGGAACGGGTGACTAATGACAGAGTAAAGGGAGTTACAACAGTCCAGGCGGAGAGGAGATGACAGCGTAGATGACTTTGTGAGGGAACTTGGACAGAGAGAAAGGTTTTAATTTTGGAAATGGTCCAAAACTGGAAAAGCTTTCACTACTAGGTTGATTTGTTTGTCAAACTTGAGGCTTGAGTCAAAGATCAGGTTTGTTTTTTGGAGGTTTTTGGAGGAGGATTTCATATTAGGAGACAAAGGAATGTGTGATTGTGTGTCTTTTGATAAATGGTCGAGGCCTGTGACGAAAATCTGTTTTATCAGAATTTAGTTGGATACAATTCTGTGCCATCCAGGTCTGAATGGTAGTCAATCTTGTAGAATTGCTAATCTGCTAAATTCATTAGGGTTTAAGGAGCCATACAGCTGGGTATAGTCTGCATAACAATAATAAAATAAGAAGCATATTGAAATTGACAGGTTATATGTCCTAAGGGAAGCACAAGGAGAATAAAATTGGACACAGAAATAAACCCTGAATGAACTGGGGAAGCCTATAAAATGAAATAGACTATAGTGATGTTCCTGAATCCCAATTCCATATTTAGCAAAGGACTAATAATGCTTTTTAAATGAATATTTGCTCCTTCTGAATTATTTCAATACTATTAGGATGTTTTAATAGTATGGCTATAATCGTGGAGAAAACATGTTGAACTGAATATACTTTGACTGGCTTTTCTCATTGAAGTCAGAAGAGAAGGGGGCGGGGTTTGTTTCTGTTCCCCAGTCAGTCAGTCTGTCACACATACACACACACACACACACAGCCGCAATAGATAGAGAAAAAGAGAGAGCTTCTTGTTTGTATGGTTTCTGTTTGCTCCAGGAATAGTCTTATTATTTTGATTACTACTGCATTAGTGAGGCCATTTTCTGCTGATACACTTTACCAGGCGGAGTTGGTTTGACTGGAAGTGGATGAGGACCCCCTGTCTTCCCCATCGCTCCAAACTACTGCACTTCATAAATTACATGTAGGCTAGAGAAATTGCAGTATTCCTCCCAGTGAAACTTAAGATTTTTATTTTATTTATACCAGAATATTAAACAAAAAGGAGAGGTAAAATGAAAGTTTGAAAAAGATAAAGAGAAAAGGATAGGAAAAACACTAAAGAAACTGTATGCTATTTCACTTTTCGTCTCATAAGATTTTCAGTTTTCAGTTCATAGCATAAAGTAGTTCATAATGAAGATGTTTATAATTGACTGTTCAGTGTCTCCCAGTTGTGTGTGTGTGTGTGTGTGTGTGTGTGTGTGCGCGCGCGCGCGCGTGTATGTGTGTGTGTGTTTGTGTGCATTTTTCCGGTTCATAATTGACTGTTTAGTGTCCCCTACTGTTCATGCAGTTCATAAGTTCAGGGTGGAGATGTTTTTCCCGTTTATAATTGTTTATGTTTTTTTTTTTATAAATGCCTATGTTTATGGTTACATAACATCTAGTTTGTTATTGGTTAAATACAGCTTTAAAAAGCAAATTATCTGTCTTTATATTTAAATTATTTTTTTATTCAAATACAAATTGGTTGAACAAATACAGACACTACCTCCACTTCAGTGGCTACATCTGATGCTCAGTGTGTTGCAGTGGGTTATCAACTGTCGACACAACAGTTATTAATAATATCCAAAGGCTCATGCAGTAGCCTGCAACGGTATGAAATATAAACCTTTAACCTTCAAAAATGCATAACTTTTTCCAACATGAAATGTTTCATCAAACTTTGTAATTTGCTGTTGGCATAGAATCTGGAGCAACTCAATATCCGGCACTTCAGTGCACTTCAGTGTACGCTTTTCTGATCATGTTGAAACCCTGATTTTTTTTAAAAATGGATAAAATAACCTTGCAAAAACAGCATCCTGTTAGTGGTTTTAGCCTGCCCTTGTTGAAGTGCCGAGGGGATTACTCTGATTCTCCTATTTGTCTGGAGTGCTTTATATTAAATATTTTTTATTTTAAGTTCCAGACGACTAGACCAGAAACGTCTATCATCATTCTGGCCTCATGCAGCCTGCAGGCTGCTGGGCTTCTCTCATGATGATGCAGATAGGTTAAGCAGCTAATTTGATCTTTTCCTACTGGGTTAAGTTGGTTGAATAGGTTAGAGGCTAATATCAACATGGAAAAAGCAATGCTGACATTTTCAGTAACTATGATCCAGATAGAGCCAACATATGTGTGTAGCCGAATGCCACATAGTTTCATAGAATTACTGCCTAATAATCTGTGTTTTCATCAGTTTGTATAGTCTGTGTATAACCTACAAGAGCCATACACTTCTTATCCAGTATTTTGGAGTGTTATGATTTCATGATCGTGTTACTGTACATAACTCAATAGAATGCTTTTCAAAACTGCTGTTTTTAACTTTTGATACAAACTGAACCGTGTAGAGTCTCCATATCCCCAGTACCAGCCCAGGACAGTGTCATCCCAGCCCAGTCTCCAGTCCACAAAATTTGTTTGGACCACTTTTGCACAATAAACATAATTTTCAACATTTTCATCATGTATTTTTAAACTGATGCATTCATTCAGAAAAGGCTGCTAATAGACAATGGGCCATCATGAATGAATTGAGGAGAATTCTATTGATCAATGGAACAATGGAAGTTAAAAGATTAAATGTTCAGAGGAATGAAACAACAAAGACAAAGTTTGCAGACAATTCAGAACACTTATTCAAAAAACGAAATGCAATCTTTCAAAGTCAATACATTGTATTTACAGCAACAATAAACACAAATTGAACTGAATTAAACTACTGCAACAAAGAAAGCACTTACATTCAAACATTCATTTCTTTGATCCACGGTGACACAAAATAGTGTTTTTCATTGCACTGAAAGAGCAGCTTCAAAGTTAAAAAAAATGTACAAAAATTAGACTTCCTAACGATCAGTAATGTGTCTCAGAAAAAAATAATATATATTATAGTATATATATATATATATATATATATATATATATATATATATATATATTATATATATTTAGTATATTGTAGCAATCATGTAGTTCCATATCAGGATTGATCAATTACATAACTAAAGGAGATAGTGGGACTTGATCCACCACCTACAGAATAGAGAGAGAAAACCATTCTTAATCTAAGGCTGCCCAAATAATAACTAAAACATGCATTTGTGTCAAGTATCTTATTCCAAACAACAGGTCATGCACAGTACAAAATACCAAAATTCATTGTATTGTAGTCTAAATGCCTCAAACTCAAGCACCAGTCCAAAGTTGGAGCCGCAGAGTACTTGGCCTGAAGTGGGGGAATTTTAGTAGCACCTTTTTGTTCCAGCAAGGTAGAATAAATTTCACACTGTTTAAATGTCTCACACACACACACTGTCAAAACTGATTTCTATGCAATTCCCCCCAGTTTGCAAAAATGCAGTGTGAAATGCAGTGAAAAGTGTGTTTGTGCATGTATGCTAATCATTTTTACTGTATTATTGTGCTTATTGTTTCACAAGCATGCCAGCTAATGTTAGCTTGGGCATTAATGTCAGTTTAATGTTAACTAGAGCGGTAGAAGCATTAGCATGTGATCTTTACAAATCTGATTAAAAAGCTTCTCTCCTTTTCTTTGGGAAGAAATATTTTCAGATGCAATGTACAGTAAATGGCTCAGTGACCCAGCCAGCTGCAGGGTATCTGTAAGCATCGGTGCTTCTGTAAGGCCTTAAAACTTTCTCCGCTGTATGGAGAGGGACGATGCTAGATATACTGTATGTAGCCTAATGTTAAATGTCATGAAACGGGCAAGGTGTCCAACAAGATAAGTGGTCTGAAAAGGTTGTAAGGTTCACACCCAACAACAAGATATTTTCTCTGTATTTCCTCTCAGTTCTGCGCCTAGCATCGCTTACTTTGCTGCTAATACACAAGCTCACTGTTTCCGTTCCCAAAATACTAATTCTGATTCAGTCTCATTTTAAAATTCAGTTCATTCGGAACAATTAATTCAGACCAGCACCATGCAGACACAAATCTTCCTGATGATGCGGTACCATTGCTATAACATACCATTAGAAGCCACGGTAAGTCAACATAACGTAGGATAAGGCTGGTCAAATCCTATGAAAATAACAAAATCAGCAATGAATTTGTTTTGCTAACAAGTCTCGTCCATGTAGCCGATGCCCACTAAAGCCACGTCTCAGTAGCCATAGAACTCCATTGTATTAAAAAAAACGATTAAAAACACACCAAAGAGCCATGCCATTGCTCTGGGCAACATATTTCATCATCGCGATGCACCGGGCCAGTCGACTTTTTCCTCAAACAACTTAATAAGCCGACCGTAAACACGTTTTCCATCTCAGGAAAGGAGCACCGAAAATAGTCCCCGGCGTAATGAAGAATTTGTTCCCATTTGAATTTGATTTGATCTGACTTTTCATGGTAACAGTTAACGAAACTTTATGAGCTGTATTTAAAGGTTTTTAGCTTACAATTGGAGCCAATGACTTCCGGGTTGAAGGCTAAAAAGGGAACGTGGGAAGTCGGAAAGTAACGGGTGTAGAGCAAACGCATTGTTGATTTTGTTATTTTCATAGGATTTGTTGACAATAAGAAGCGGTATCCTTTAATGCAATAGGTTGAAGTTTTAGTTCATGTGTTTTTTTGGCTTTGTTCATGTTCACAAATATTGATTGGACTCTCCTTGGAATAGTATGGATGCTTAAATTTAGTGGTATTCCACTTAAAGGCAAACTATAAAGCAGTTCTTTACTAGGCTACTGAGGCTATGGTAATTTCTACACCAGCGCTGTCACAAAGTCACAAAGTAACCAGCAAGGGGGCAATCCGAGGAGGACGCTATCGTCAAAGATCCACTGCCACTAACCTACCAGCACGGGAACCATCAACGTGGAACGCTCACTCAAACAAATGCACAGTGACACACCTACATGTTGCAGAGAGCCTGTTGTGCACCAAAATAAAGTCCCATCTCTGCTGCTGTTTCCACCTGGATGTGAATCACGAGCGCTGCACTTGTTTCTGTGGATATTAGCGCTGATCGCGGCCCCATCTCTCTGCCGCATGTTGCCTCTATCTGCCTCATCTGTTTTTCTCACGTCATTGTCCATGCTCTTGTAACTGTTTGTCCCAGCACCTATTGCACACTCATCCGTCCTGGTGGGGGGGGGATCCTAATCATAATAATTTTTCTTAATAAGGTTTTCTTGAAAGTTTTTCCTTGTATGCTTCAAGGGTCTAAGGGTGGTGGTGTCGGTAGGTTAGGCTATGTAGGATAGGTAGGCTGTTATGTCTTACTAAAATCTGTTTCTGTGTGTCTTGTGCTTTGTTCTGCATCCTTATGTTTATCCTTCATCATTCTATGGTTCATTGTTGATCAGTTAGATCTAGTTAGGCTCATTCTCTGTAAAGTCCTTTGAGACATGCGTGTGATAAATGGCTATAGAAATAGTTGAACTTGAAATTTAAAAGTACCAGAGAAAGGGAGAGTGGATACATGCAGTTTGTCCTCATCTGTTTCTCATCCTATCAATTTGTTTTGTTCAGTTTGTTTACACCGACACACACACACACACACACACACACACAGTGTGCTGTGCTCTGTGGAGTGAGGCAGTGAAGGAATGTCTGTTCCCCATTTCTCTCTTTTATTCAACTAATCTATTTTCAATTATGTAGTTTTTGTTGGTCACATTTTCAGTGGTTGACTCATTTGTGCCTGCTTTTCACCTGCATGACCATAGTATACAATTACCAAGGTAACTTCGCATTTTTTCTCTATATTATGTGATGACTTTGTATTATAAGGGAATGCAGGCATCTGCACATTGGCACGCAGGGTTCAAAAACTGATTTCTGAGATATATGTTTTCCTTGAAATTATCCCTAAAATATCAGGGACGTTTTTCATCATTTGTATTAACCAGCTCCTCTTACCCCTCCTCCAGTTGGCCTCCGGTTGTACCATTTGGTCTGCAATTGTGAATGCCATGTGTGAGAAGAGGGTTTATGACATCTTTGGTGTTATTATTCACCGACACAATAGTACACTAGACTTGACGCCGTGTTTTAGAAAAACTCTTCAAAGGAATGCTCATCACTTCACAATGATGATGCATCCTGCATAGAATCCAAGAATCGGATTGCATTAAACGACCGCAAAACAGCAGCTGACAAGGCAAGCTGCCAATCCCCCAGATGCTACATTACCACATGCATGCCTTAAGCTGGCGATGACATATACCGTAAGAAGGAACCACCGTGCAGCACAGTCGAGCCCCTGAAATAGCACACCCATCCGCTTTGCTCTGCCTCTCAGTGGGGTCAGGCGGGACGAAAGAAGTGAATATTTTGTGTGTAACATGAAGTGCAGTGAGAAACTCAAAGCCACAAAAGAGCCATTACTCTTGTGACTGACCTCCCAAATGACCAAATCAGTGACCAAATGGCGCCAAAAACTGACACATATAAAGAGATGCTGGGCTGCTGGCCTTGATTCAATCAGGACTGGCTTAAATGAAACCAGGGAGAACAAGCAGTTGATCCAGTGCAAGCTAGTGATAACAAAGACAAATAACAAGCCATGGCACCAATGGAGTCACAGACTGCTGTCCAACCAACGGTGGGTGTGTGAGATACTCTCTAGGAGAGAAATGGGGACTGACAAAAAGCCTTTCGATCAACTGTGCAATCAAGTGATAGCGATTAAATCACTTTCTCTGGGACGTTATCATTGTATGACCGGTTCATCCATCTTACACTCATTCGAATGTCTGTGGGTGTTTTGGTGTGTGCACAAACGCGCATGCATGTGTGTGTGTGTGTGTGTGTGTGTGTGTGGGTGGGTGAATATGTGTGTTTGTGAGCCTGGCATTTCCTGGGCTCTGCTCCAAGCTTCTCGAGCAGATTTTGCCGCTCTTTGGGAAACAATACAAGGCATGCAGTATGACAGCACCGTTTTCACAATGCACACTGTTTTGAGTGTAACATGGTGTCAATGAAGCCCTTACAATCATGGTGACACTTATTTAAATATTTTTATTTTTAAGATTGCAAATAACATGGAATGTGTTTCCTATTGTATGCACATTATCTACTGCTATAGACATGATTTTCTTTTGTTTGTGTGTTTGGTTTTTCATCATATAATTTGAAATGAGCACATGATAAAATCTAGGATAAATTCAAAGAACAACTCCATAAATGAGAGCCTGAGAGCCCGTCCATTCAATCAGGAATTCCATTTCCCCCCTTGTTCCCTTGTCTCTCCCTTCAGGAGGTTTTATTTTTCTAATGGAATGAAGCTCAGCTTGATTTACATCTCTGTCCATTTAATATCATTAATATAATTTGCAAATAAGATTGGAGAAAGGCTTCAAAGGGCTTGTAAGAGAATAGAAATAGATTTTCTTTTTTTACATGCGTTTGTTGTAAAAAGGGCTCTTGGAAAGATTAAAAAAAATGTTTTGCATTAATAAATCAGAGGATCAAACATTATTAAGATGAGACAATAAGATAATTTTGTAAGATGAGAATGTTGTGAAACTATCATTTCTTTTCTTTTAAGCACATCAGTTCAATCTATAACAGTCATTAATTTCATAATGCTATACCACAACACAATTATGGTGTAATTATAAAAAAAAAAGTGTCAGTAAACATGCCTTGCCTCACATCACTGTTTAAAGGGCACTTTATATTAAATCTGCAGTTTGTAAATCAATACACAGGAATTAAAATATAAACCAGATGTAGCGTAGAAGGAAAAAGTAAAAGAAAAAAAAAAGACGCATTTGGAGAAAGAAGTAAATTAATTAGATGAAGACTATCATAATATCTTTGAAAACCTATGTGTTTAGTTCACACAGCACATCGCCTGAGTAGGCATGAGCATGTTCACTCAGCATCACAGGACTCAAACTCCATCCACTGTCCATCCATATAAAGACAGATTTCAAGATAGTGTCAAATATTCAGTTTTCAAGATAAAATTCAGAGAATTTGAGTACTCTATTTAGACAACATAGAGATGACTGTAATTTATTTTTACAAGGATTGAATGCTCCATAAGCGAAAAATTGATGTTTAAAGATGTTCTATTTTCCATTGACTACAATGGTTTCCATAAGGGCAGAATTCAAATAATTTTTAAAAATTCAGTTTTTGAGATAGAATTCTGACATTTTGTGAGTTTCATCTATGAAGACAACAAAATATTTTATATTTTTTACATGAAGATTAGACATTGAGTAAGCAGCAATTTACAGTGGCTGTGTACAGTACCATTTACAGTCAGACATTTTGAAGAGCTGTGGGCTCAATTTTTGATCAAATTAAAAACCCCACGATAATTTATATTTGTGCATGTTGCCCTGTAGCAATTTTCATGTAATTTCTGAAAAGTATGTGGGAGTAGTTAGGGTTAGGGTTAGGATTAGACTTAATTAGTTTAACAGTTTCTGAATAACAACAGAGTGGTGGACTTCATAATTAAGTATAGATACCAGAGGTGGGACCAAGTCATTGTTTTGCAAGTCACAAGTAAGTCTCAAGTCTTTGCACTCAAGTCCCAAGTCAAGTCCCAAGTCAAGACAGGCAAGTCCCGAGTCAAGTCCCTAGTCAAGACTGACAAGTCCCAAGTCCTAAACTTTGAGTTTCGAGTCCTAAACAAGTCATAATGCGCTCTTCACCAAATGTAATGCCATTTTAACAACAGAGTAATAATATATTAAATTTACACAAATCATGAATGCTTTTTTAGAAGCCGATTTGTCATCTCGTTTCGGGTGAACATCAAAGTACGAGTCGGGGAGGGAACCCACAACAGTCTCGTCTGTTTAAACAGATCATTGCTGTACAATGGCCGACACGGAGCCTGTGTTATGGGGGGGGGGTAGCTGTAACGTTAGCTAAGCATTGGCTCGCTAATTACGTTAATATATTAGCCTCGACTTACCATTCTTTGTGCAGCTTCAAATGTCGAACGAAGTTGGAAGTTGTTGCATCTCCGTCTGTAATTTTCGACCCGCATGTTTTGCATACTGCAATTCGTTTTTGGTTGACCACCGCGTAGTTTTTGTACACGAACAAAATTATCTTTGGTATCATTTTTTCTAACTGGCGCTCAGTAACGTAACGTTACTTCTTCATGGTTCTCTCCTGCAACTTGATTGGATGCTGTCAGATTGGTTCAAACAAAGTGGATCTGGGAAATGAAGTGTCGACTTGCTGGGAATGAATAGCCTTAACGTTAGTTGATTCAGGAAATGAAGGGAAATGAATTGATTCGTGGCACACTTTTTAAATAACATACTTTTTAATCTTTGGGTTTGGGGGAAGGTATCAAGTCTTTTCAAGTCAAAAGGCTCAAGTCCAAGTGAAGTCACGAGTCATTGGTGTTAAAGTCCAAGTCGAGTTGCAAGTCTTTTTTGATTTTGTCAAGTCGAGTCTAAAGTCATCAAATTTGTGACTCGAGTCCAAGTCATGTGACTCGAGTCCACAACTCTGATAGATACCAATGTACAGTTTGGGCCAATAGCCTCAGAAAATGACAGAGCTGTAGCATGTATTATTGATTTTTTATGATTTTTTTTAGACGTTTTAAACTTTCGACCGCTGCTGTAGCGCCATCTGGACTATTTGCCCTAGACTTTAGAAGAAAGAAAGAAAGAAAGAAAAATACATAGAAATACAAGAGGGACCGGCAGCAGAGCTGGCCAGCCCCTAAATACTATGAAGTAATGCCATAATTTGAACTAATATATTACATTATAATGCAATAATATCATGTAATTTAATCTAATTAAGTGTAACTTTATAACTTTGTTAGATGGAATGTACAGCATGTGTCTCGAGCCAATAAAATCAGATATCAGTAGGCAGAGCCAACTTTCCACAGAAGCCCTGTGGAAAAAGAGACATAACTGTTGTTTTGTCTAAATCAACACTACTTAGGTAAAATGTTCACCTGTTTTACAGGTTTCAGTCACACCTGGAAAATATTATACTTGGTAGTTGCAAACACATATCTCAAGTAAGTCTTGGCCCTGTGCAATTCATTTTTACGCTGAGCCAGCAAGAAAGCAGCACTTATTGTGAGTGTTGCTATGACCACCGCTCTGCGTAGGTATAAGAGCTTGGATGATGATGAAGAGGTGGTTTGCTGCTCTGGGAACTTGGCAGTGTTACTGTGTCGCACTGCTTCCTGCTCCTCCTGGGTCAGGGTCAAAGGGCATAGTTCAGCCAGGACCTCCAGAGCGGCTCGCTGCCCGGCCTGCACTGCACCACTCATGTAGCCGCACCACTGGGTGGCCGTCTCTGTGCCTGCCCAGTGAATCCTGGAGATCACAGAAATCAATGAGTCACAAAAATGCTAAATGTGAGCTGAGGAAAGTGAGGAAACCAATCACTACACTTTATGATCGCTGACATTTATGTTCCTGTTATGAAAGGCATTTATTGCCTATTTCCCTTAGGAAGAATTACATCTCTGTTAGCACACTTATTTACTGTCTTGAAACAAGCAATGAATACTTTCATTATCAATTAACTTGAGTGAAAAAGTAGGATGCTGTTGGCTGATAAGATTTCCAGACTGACAAACTGTTCTCAGTACAATGAATAAACTAGTAAAATATACACATCAATTCCAATGCTTTTAAAACTATTCCTTACAAGGAATACAATGATTTATTTTAGAATTATTCCGTGTAACAGTTTTTCTATGAGAACTTAAATGACTTAATGCATTTTCTTCGCTGCTAAAATAAATAAATAAATAATGTGAAGAGCAGCAGCGCAAACAAAAAACAGAACATAGAGCTACTTTTCCACATCATATTTTTGTTTTGGAAAATTTGTAATCACACTGTTTTCTTCTAAGCAACTCTTCTCAATGCGCAGTGTTTATTCTCCATGCATTATGGATCTGTTAACTTAGTAATGCAAGAACCCCCCGGAGTCAATTTATACTTAGTTCTTGGCACCTATTCTTTGCTCTTCCTCTTTCTCTTCTCTTCTCTACTCCCTCTCTCTCTCTCTCTCTCTCTCTTTCACCGCACCGTGACGATCCCTAAAAGATGAGCGGGTCGGGGCTCCTTATAAATTATCTAAAAAAACTTGGACCTTGCATCCACTAGAGATAATTACTCTGATCATACCATAAAAAAAAAACGACACTATGATCAGTATTCAGACACATTCAATCCCATATGAAAAACCTCTGATCTGCCCGTCATTACTGGAACCATCGAGTTGACAAAGCACCATTGTGTTATTACACGGGTTTGCCGCACCATCTGCATCTTTGTGTGGGCCTTTCTTCACTGCATGCGCCGCATTTGTGTCAAGGTCACAGCATCTCCTTGAGGATCCATTTCCTATATGGGGTAGGAGGAACGGGGATAAAGTGTACCGCTCCTCTCTCCTCTTCTAGTCACGTTATGTAATGAGCTCCCTCTGCTCCCTATGGACTTAATGCCATTATGGAAATGCATTACCTGAACCCCCCTCCCCCCCCTCCCTCTCCCCACCTCTCTCGCATCTGTTCAGCTTTGTGCATCTCCTAACAGGCCCATTAGAAATGGATTATGGGACGTTTTCCCATGAGAACACCATTCCTGTTGACCCCTTGTCCATTTCTTTAGAACTGGACTAATGCACGTCAGTGGAGGCATAATCACTCACACTGATCTTCATTCTGCTCAGGTCAGTGATCTGCAGGCGCTGGGTGCAAGCGAGCGATACCACAGTTGTTTGGTGGCAGGGTGCGGTGCAGACATCGTTTCGGAGGTGTACAAAACAGCTTGTATAACCAGAAACCACTGCTAATACAATATATCTATATTTTCTTGAAAGATCATATTTTGTAACATACATCAAAATAATAATAATAACAATAATACCTTTATTTGCATGGCACTTTTCTAAAAACAATGCTTACAAAATGCTTCACATGCAATAAAACCCAAAGAGACAGTAATGTAAAAGTACAATGAAGTACAATAAAGTTGAATAAAAAATAGTAAGTAAATAAATAAATAAATAAATAGAAATAAAAAATAATACAAGAGATACACAGATACAACTAGAAAACAAAAAGAGATACAACAAAAAAATTAACATAAAAGTGTGTGTGCCTAACCACATGAATGCCCAGTCAATACCCAGTCAAAAGTTGTCCCCTAAAGAGACAGTAATAAATAACTAAGTAAAAAAACAAGTAATAAAATGAGAAACGCAATTAAAAAATAAAAAATAAATGATACTATTTACTAAAATGTGCATTGTAAATTTATGTCTGAAAGACTTCTACCATATCAAAGATTGTTAAAGTCTCTCGCTGGTTCACATTCCACTACATCCTCCTGCATATTAGTTAATGAGTACAGAAATGAAAGGTGTATGAGGGAGAAAGAGAGGTGTGATGCTGGCTGTATATTCATCATCAGCGGGTTGATTACCTGCCGCAGGGCGTCCTCAGGCTGGGGTGGTAATACGTTAGCAGACCCGGTGCCATGACATTAACAGGGCAACCCCCGCTGTAGTCCTCTTTAGCCCAGTCCTGTAATACAGGAGAGGAATGACAATAATAACACAGCGCAGCACACAACACCGCGGCTTTATTTCAACAAAATGGCATTTTGACGGCTCTCCTCTCCTCTTCTCTCATTTCAAAGCACAGCATGAAAACAAAACATATCACACCATACCATAATCAGAATCCAGTGGTGGAAAAAGGACTCAAATCCTTTACTGAAGTAAAATAGCAATACTATAATGGAAAAATACTTGTAAAAGTATAGAAGTATTAGCAGTAAATTGTACTGAAGTATCAAAAGTAAAAGTACTCATTCTGAAGAGCAGTCCCCACAGAGTGTTAGAGTGTTACAGAGTGTTAAATTATTGATGCATTAACCTGTAAGAAGTATTTTAATGTTGTCTGTCTAACTGCTCCATATACAATGCAACATATTTTATGAGCTTATCGTATGTTTTCCCGAATTTTCCCGAATTTCCCCAAGGGCATTAATAAAGTGATATCTTATTTTATCTTATGTTTTGCATGTAAAACCTTATTCTGCAAAGTAACTAGTAACTCCAGCCGTCAGATAAATGTAGTGGAGTAGAAAGTACAATATTTCCCTGTGAAATGTAGTGGAGTACAAGTATGAAGTCTCACAAAATGGAAATACTCGTAAAGTACTAGTAAAGTGCCAGTACCTCAACATTGAGATATCCAACATTTGAAAAATGTGACACATTCAAAAGTGATTTGAATTGAACTTGCTGGCATGAATGCCACTATTCAAACCAGCTCACTATTGAATAATATTTGTTGTATTTGCTATCTTGAGCCCTTTTCTTATAATACTTAGCAACAAATAGTAAAGGATTTTAAATTATGTCAACCATGTGTTGTTGTTTTCTTTAATAAAGAGATTAATATCATGTTACATAATAATGTGACTGGACTCATCAGTATATTTTCTATTTGAATAAATAATTCCAGGTATGAAATGTTTAAATAAGACATTCCGATGTACGTTCCAAACATAAATTTTACACAATTTTACAAACATTTATTCTTCTTATTGCTTTCTACAAGACTTCATATAAAGCTAATCCTCCTTTGTGAATTGATGATATTGCTTTGTTTCATAACCACAAGGCTTCAATAAATCAAGTCAAATTTGTCTCTTACCACTGTGCCATTTATCTATCAGGTATCTGCTTCTTTCTCCTTTCTCTTCACTAAGCCCTGACTTGTTGAAACCCCGTTCTATAATATTATGTTCCCCTTGAGCCTCATAGTCAGTCAACGAAGGAAAATCATGATCTCTCTCCCTTGACATCCCTCCCCCAAGTCTCCTCGGGGCGATTGTTCCTTGCCATACAACACTTAAGTGAGGGAAAAGCAGCCCAGGGACCAAAATGCTAACATACTGCAAAAGCATACATCTGTTATGCCAATGTGCTCTTTGTCAATTAGTATGCTGTATGCTGTGCAGCACGTAATGGAGCCAAGTACTCTGTGTGTGCAGGCGAGTGTGTGTGTGTGTGCATGTACATGTGTGTGTCTGTGTACATGCATTTGACTGACCCACAGCATGCATAATACCTCACTTTATCCAACAGAGATGAGCACAGCTCTCTGGCAGCTGTAATCATAATAAAACCCATTGATGAAAATGTTAAAAGAGAGGATGTAAGATTTGATAGAAGCGCTGTAGCAACTAGTCGCACTCACAATATTTTTGTTGGTTTTTCGGGTTATTTCAAAGGTCATGTGGAACACCAGCCAGCCAGTGAAACACTTACTTTCTCTTCGTAGTGGATGAAAGATGCAGCCTCAGGACCTAGGTATTTCACCAAACTGGCAACCACAGCTTCTCTCCTCTCTCCAACCTGCAAAAAGGAGGAAATAACTCTCTCAATTTGGTACTTGTATTACATTTCCTCATCATTCTCAGAAAAATAGGAGCAGGCTGCTGAAATATGAATGCATATTCAAGAAGCCGATCCAAGCTGGACACAGGCAGCAGCAATCAATGTGAATAACTCAACCCCGGTTGCCACATGCTCCTGGTTGTGAGAGCGCACACAGTGAATTATGTACAGAGCAGCAGGGGCCTCAGGACCAAAAAGCCTGAACACCATAAAGCTGGGTGACAGATGTTGCCAAATTGTCTAAAATCCCTCATCTGCATGTCGCCTCTACCTTTGCTCTCAGCACACTGTCTTGTGCAATAATTCGGAGTTGGAGCTCATAGTCACTTAATTACACTCCTTACAGCAGAACAAGGAGGGAGTGGAAGCATGGTGCCAGATTGCCTTCGACAAGGAATATATAAAAAGCCTCAATGAATTTGCTGCAGGACTGCTAATGGCATCCACTGAAAATCCTATGAAAGTATGTAGCAAATGAAAATGTCCTTTAAATGCCATGGGCCATTTTCACTCTGCCCATCCAAACCAAAGTAAACAAAAATTAATTGAAAATTCAACCAACTGCCACATGTGAGAGCTAGGAAGCTCGCCAATTACACATAAAATTATCAACTCACCAAGTGCCTGCAAATTTGACCAATCATTGCACTGCATATAATGCATGTAATAATGTAATTTACACACATATAATAATATATATTATTATATTGAATCCTACTACAAACTGTTGACTGTCATTTGACAGCTAAATAAATCAGCGTAATTCTGATGGCCACCCGTCTCTCTCATACACCAAAATAATTTCCCTATGTTTAGCATGAAAATAAGGGTTAATTAATTAGCACTCAGCACTGTGCAGCATGGCACACAAACACAGCTACTGTTCAGCTGTGTAGCATGTCAGGAGAAATGACTGAAATGCCAAACCAACACCAGAGATAAATCACCATGACATAGGCTGGATGCATTGAAGTCAGTGGCAAGTATTATTAAAACAATATGGCGGCTGGATTTATTAAGAGAGAGAGAGAGAGACAGAGAGAGAGAGAGAGAGAGAGAGAGAGAGAGAGAGAGAGAGAGAGAAAGAGAATGTAAATGGGGTTCTTCAGTGGAAGATCACAATTTTCAATAACAATCTTCATATGTGAAACATGTCCCCATCACTTGACAATATAGGCATAAAGGGAGATTAGGTCTGCATGAAACCAATACCAAAGCCGTTGCAGCAAGAATTGACATGGATGACCCTAATAATAAGAACACGCTGGCATTTCAAAGGGTGCTTCATACAAACTTGATATAATGTTGTTTCCATAACAGCCTTATCCTGTCAGGTATTTTTTTTAAAGCCATGGCTTCTGGGATTACTTGTTTACGAATATAAATTATTAAAGATCAAGTGCCCTGTTACATTTTAATGAAAACACTTCTCCATTCTATGACATGTTGTGTCTCTGTTCCACCTTCCACCATGTCATTAGAAAGTTTATCACCTGAGGCTAAAAGTGAATATTCATAGTGTGCTGCCTATGTTTTCAGGGTAAATTATTAATATGTGCACTTGCCCCGGGGATGGAGATGGACAAGGGTGTGTCTGATTGCAATTCACAAATAGTACACAAACAAATTAAAATTAATTAAAACACTGGTAGCAAGAAGGATTTGATTCACACAAATACATTTTGATCAAATACTTATTTACTTAATAATTAATAGAATTGACAGAATACATCTTCAGAGAAATGATAATTACCAGTTCGTAACCAAAATCTTTGATTGCAATTTAAATTAAAAAAACTCAGTGGAAGCTTTTTATGAAGTCAACTGCTGTGCCGCCTTAGTTTGTAGAATGTATTTTTGTGCCTCTCTCTGCATGTAATGCTCAAGGCTAACCTGATCTACAGTATATACACAGCATGCACCGCATGTAGGGCCCCACCCTCCATGAAAGTGACATGTCTTGGATTTTTGGAGTGACCATTCCATAAATCGTGTGGGCGAGACCCACCCGCCTATGCATACGAGACGTAATTAGAAGTAGTTGACAAGGCTTAGGTCAGAATCGATCAGTATGATGAAAACTGAATGGAAAATAGTGTCTAGGTTGAAAATGTGTGGAATTATCCTTTAAGTTAAGAATCAAGTATTAAGTTTTAATTTAGTTTTCTGGTTTCATAAATGTTTTAGTTTGTATTTAATTTAGTTTTGGTCTGTTAAATAATTGCAGTTGTGTTGGCAGAATCTGTTTCTCAATACATATATGTAAAAATTACAAAAAAATTGTAAAACGACAAGTGCATCCTCAAATAATAACAAAACTAAAGTGTTATATATTATTTTACTTTGCTTGGACATACTAATATTCCAATCATAGTGTAATTTCTGGTCTATTAGTATGCTAGTATTTTCTTATTTGTTTATTTGTTTGTTTATTTGTTCTGTTGTGATGGTTGTTAATATAAATTCAAATATTAATGCTTGCCTACTGTTTCTGCACTAACTGGAGGTGCATCTAATCTTGTTCTTTGTATTTGATTTTGTTGTCATTCATGTCTTTTTATTTTAGTGGATAAGTTTTTGTCTTTTTTATGCATGTCCTGTTTTGCAAGCAGAACAGTAAATAATGAAGTATTTAGTAGTTAGCAATTTCATTTTATTTGATCTTTATTCTATATTTTATGCATTTTAATTATTTATTTATATGCACTGTCTTTTAAATGTGATTTTAATGCACTTTCACTTTTAATGTCTTTTTTGACAATTTTTCTTTAATTTATGTACAGCACTTTGAATTGCGGATGCGCATGAAATGTGCTATATAAATAAACTTGCCTTGCCTTTTAATTTAGGCTCTTTGATTCTTCCTAGTTATGTCCAAGCCTGCATAACATATCAATTAAATGTTGTCTTTTTCCTATACCTATACATTTGTTCTTTCTCACATTCTGGGCCCTGATGGTCACATGCAAACTATTAATTGCACTGATGACATTTGGAAAGTCACATGGAATCAGTCCTGGGCCGTGCGTTTTTGCACATCAAATACACCCTGCACAGTACTTTGCTAATATCAGGTAGGACTTTATTTTGCCTTCTTCAACGCATGGATTCAACTAGGTGTCAGAAATGTTCCACAAGGATCTTGGTCCATGCTGCAGTTCTTGCAGATTTTGTGTCGGCACATTCATGCAACAATTATCCTGTTCCACCTCATCCCGAAGGTGCTCTCTTCAGAGATCTAGGCCATTAAGTAAAATAAAGTCACTGCTATGTTCCTGTACCCAACTTGAGGTGAGATGCTGCATGCTTAATGACAGAGGGCATTATCCTCCTGGCTGGAAGTATTGATTTGGCAAAGGGTAGACTGACCATGAAAGGATGCACCTGGTCAGCAACAATGTTTTGGTACGCCGTGGCATTGAAATGATGCTCCACTAGAACTAATTTATGCCATGAAAACATTACCCACTCCATTTCCACACCATTATACAACTATTTGATGCACTTGGCATTTACTAGTATGCATATTTCTTGTTTTACATCCGGAAAGTGATGGGAGCGCTAGACATATTGTCAAGTTTCAGGTAAGGAAAGGCTGAATGCTCAGTGGACTTCATAGTCTGAATCTGTGTATCATAATGTGAAGGTGGACATGCCTATATTTAAATATTGATCATCTTCATCATCATCATCATCATCAAGTTTTTGTAGCTTGAGGTGCATGAGCTCCTTATGAATGCAGATGAGCCATCTGAGTACCTTGCCATTCATGTACTTGATAATATGATTTTTTCCTTTTCTAGTTAATTCCAATTCATGCATCTTGGTTTAAAGACGTTGAAGTTGCGACAGTTCTTCTTCTTGCCATTTTGAGAATACAACACAGGTAAACACAGAACTAAGATTGCAAGATTGCTGAAAGATTTTTTTTTCATTTTTATTTGTTATGTTAATTTTAGAGTTAATAATATGCTTACCTCCCACACAGTTATTTCTCCTTCTCTCTCACTCAGAAGGGAAGCATGGATGCTGCCAATCACATTTGTGTACTTTTCCACATGTATAAAAACATGTCAGTTTTTCTTTTCCTTTCCCATTTCTTTTGATATATCCTGTAGAACCGCCATTAAACTATCTCTTTTCCATTCTGATCCCTCTTCTTCATTCTCTCAGCTTTATAAATATCACAGATACTGCAGGGGTTCCAGGCTCTTCACAGCTTTTTTTTTTGTTTTGTGTTGTTTTTTTTATACATCTGTACCACTACTACTACTGTATTTTGCTACAGTGTCTGGCCTCTTTCTTGGTCTCCTTTTGACACTAAGACTGTTTTCAGGTGCATTTCTCTGCACCTAAATTTAAATACATGCATCTATCAGAAGACTTCTGTCTAATGAGGAAATAAAGCATTCAGGGGTAAATTTAGTGAAAAGAGTGACACCTTTCACTATGTTACTCGCAGCTCAATTACAGCTCCAGATTAGGGCATTGTTCATATGGCCTGGTATCATTTCTGGAACAATTTATTGGAGTGAGTAGTCATCAAATCTTTGTAATGCTTAGATTATGGACAAGATAGAATAAGCAGTGGATGATTAACTATCTAATGAAATAACAGCCGCTTGTCGATGGCAAGGTTATTGTCATCAAGGATTTCCCGGTGGTACACAGTGGATGGGCCATTATCGAAATTCAATATATCGCAATACAAAAATGTGACAATATGCATTGTATTGAATTGCAATATTAGCTACATTGTACTCTGTTGTAGTAATCACAAATGAGACGGCTTTTCCATCACAGTTTTACAAACTCTCCATCCAAATTATATTATTTGCACTTTGTAATGATATTTTTAATTTGTTGTTTACATTCTTGCAAGCCAATGCCATTGCAGGAAAGATCTGTGGCTCAGAAATAAACATATTTCTGCACAGTCAGACTTGAACTTTTACTTATTACATCGTATCGTGTTTGTATTGAATTGTGAACTCCATATCGAGTATCTAATCGTATCGTGAGATTAGCATATCGTCCCATCTCTAGTACACAGAGAATGGTGCTTTGAGCCTTTGTTGCAAGTCTCAGTTTGTGTCCACTATCAACTATCAACAACATAACAACATATAATTTCAAGACATCGCCTCCTCTGAAGAACAAAAAGCTATCATCAACAACTTTGCCCTTTTTTTACCACTTACACTAAAACGTATGTCACGAGGAAAGGCCAAGCTGGTGATTTTGAATGTATTTTTTTTTATAATAACTAAGAGGATGATCATCATTATTAAATCCCATCCATCTCCTATAATATGCCAAAAGCCTCCTTCTAGCTTGAAAAAAGTTTCAGGGGTAAAAAAGAGCTGAAAGCTTGAGGTATGTGCAAATGTCAAACTAAGCCCAAATAAAGCCAGGGGTTTACACATGGGCAAACAGTAAGCACTGACTGGCTTCATTAACATGCATGCTTTCAGCACAAGCACGGACGAGAGGCTAATGGTTGGGTTACAAGAAGAATACATTAGCATTGAAAATATTACACATTAACAGTTCAAGATATATACTGATTGTTGTTGCTGTCTCCATCCATCCATCAACAACCCCGTTACCTCTTTGGAGCTCCATTGAGAAGCCTGCTGTCCGGCGATGAAGCCTACCAAAGCAGCATTACAGCTGGGGCTGGTGGCATCAAAGGTAACACTGATTGGACAGTCATTCGAAGGCTGTGCCACTATCTCCCCAGAGAAGCCCTTTTCCCGCCAGAAAGCCTATGGAGAAACAGAGACAGCTTTACACTTTCATCATTTTAAATAGCCACAATAGTTCGATTGTATTTATTAATTTCCATGTTTTCTATTTAAACTCATGTTCTTTTTTAACTTACTCTTATTCTCACTTTTTATGTTCAGCACTTGGAGTTGCAATTGACATATGACTTGTGCTATATAAATAAAGTTTCATTCATTCATTCATTCATTCAGTAACCTCAACTCAGTACTTCAATGGATTATTTTTCTCTTTTGGTCTGGCCTTCCTGCCACTCAGTTTTAAAATTTGTAAAATTGAATAGAACCGCACTTGATCCACAAGTGTTTTGAAAGGCTTAATTCATTCACAACAGAAGTAATAAATGATGTGTGGCGGCACAGCATCTTTAGGCTTACCTGAATTGCAAAAACCGCACATAAATGGTGCAACTAAAAGCCTTGGCCAAAATCTTTATAAACCTTTGTAGTCAAAGGGGATTTGGTTTTTCAAATGATTTCTACATTAAAGGAATCATTAAAGGAATCTATTTTCTGTTCTTTTTCTGCTCTTTTCGGAACTCTAAAGATCGGTCCCCAAAGACTTCAGTTTTTTTTTGAGAACGCTGCTACCAAGTTGTGCTGAAAAGCTCCGGGAGTGTTATATGGACTAACAAACTTCACCTGTGGTTCAACTGGCATGAGGGTGAGTAGATAATGACTGAATGACTGAACTATTCCTTTAAAGGAAGAAGACGAGCCAGGAGGGCCCTGAACATTTTTGTGGCAACATCTGTTAGTCTATTACATGAAAAAACACATCTTGGGACTCAACAGCATTGGCAGATGAAAAACTTGTTTTTTTCTAGCCTTTATTCAGATGGTATATTGTTTGATTTATTGTGTATTAATCACTACTGTATGTCATTATTGATAACCTTAATGTGCTTAACTTGTGTTGGTTTGTTTTTCACTGCCTATGTCATTTCAACTGCTGGCTACTACAACTGAAGCTCCCTTCCAAGAAAATAAAAAAATAAAAAGCTGTTCTATTCTACTCTATTCTATTCTATTCCTACCAGCTGACCTCTGAGAGACTTTCTCTAAGGGGATAAATCAAGTATCACCATGTTCTTACTCATATTTATTTGATTAAATTCAGCATATGTGTGTGAGTAATTGTGGTTACAATATAGAACACAAAATCCCAGATTCACTAAGACTGCGGTTCCTCCCCATTAATTTGAAACACTTAAGCAGCACGTTAGCATTTTATTCAATAAAAAATGTATGCATATTAAACTTACTTGCAGACCTAGTTGCTGCTGTCAAGCCTCTAAGTCATTTGTAAGTATGTCAGTTTTTCTGCCAAAACCAAATTTGCATATAGGATTACTCCACCACATGAACTGAATGGAGGCCGCACAATGCACGCACTTAAAACGTCTGTGCTGGCAATGAATGTGTAATCTCCTGCAAACTGAATGTTGTGCAATTGATTTGCCCTCATTTTTGCTGTGCAGTTCCTCCCACAAACATCACAAGCTTTAGTGCATTTTGGCCTATGTTTCATTCACCTACATGTAATGACTGTTCTGTGGCACTTCCCAAGATAGCATGATACCCACAAATGTATTACTAATGCCTCATAAATTAGTAATCATTTGGCTCTCATGCAAATGTTATGTGTAGTATGTTGGCAACGTTGCTTCCACATGTAATAAGGAGTGACTGTAATGTACCTCTGACCCAGACAAGGCTTTTAGACAGTTCTACAGAACAGTTTTACATCTTCTTACAATTATTTTTGTGATTTACGTACACAAAAATATTACGTTACAAGGATGGGCGAATAATATCAGCACATGGCCATTTTGAGGAATAAATGTAGCATTCCAGGAATATTGTATTGTCTTGTAAATGTTGCTGAAACAGTAAAAGAACAACTTCTCCTAACTGAACTGAGCTGAAAATCATAAATATCGTTGTGGTTTACAGGCCGCTGAGTGTATCGAAACACTGCTTTATGAATGGTGAAGGCACAATATTCTTGCATCAAGACACTCAACAGTATAATGTTGTAATAAGAAGATGTGATTTTGAGGTTAGGGTTTGAGGTTAGCAACAAACACAGTGAACACTCTGAACCACGGATCTAAGATGAGGACTAACTGTGGAGACACTTTTCCTTTCAAGGTGCACGCTCTGTTCTGCAGTTCCATTGTGAAGGCCAGACTCTTACAAGTCCTTTAAACCGCAGCATTTTCTATGCCAAATCAGCAGTTTTATCATCAACAACAATATGATAAAAGATATGGTCCCTTTTCATTGACGAAACCTCAACAACCTCAACAAAAAGATGACAACAAAAGTGTATTAATGAAGGATGAACATACAATTTACTGAAGTTGTGTTGCCTTAGAAAGATGTAAGCACATTTACCCACTCTGACCTTTCTGACTCTAGACTATTTGAAAAACACTTGAAGCTGCACTATGCAATTTCCGCATGTTGACGGCCCCAAACGGCAGCGAGACTGTTTGAATTTTGAAGACTTCAACACTCAGAAATCATGTAATGTGACGTCAGTAATCTGTGCACAGCAACCCAAAGCATACCAAAAGGATGAGAGAGGCAAAATATGTAACAGGGTGGAAAAAACATTTGCTATCAATGGAGATCTCGCTCACTGATGTTTAGCAGCCAGTTTTATATTTCACTCATACATCTACTCAGAGAAGATATACCACCAGGGAGGATAATTGACCAGAATTTCACTGGGGCAAATTGGGCAAATCTAACTGGCGTGCAGTATAATTTCAGAAACAGTTTAGCCAAGCAATCAATGACAATTGTTCTAAAATACCATTTAGTCTAATAAGATAATAACCCTGGCCAACACCTCAATCAGGTGCAGAGGGATATTTTCATCTTCACTATTGATAGCCTCACATCCTAAAAAAAAGCTCAGACAAAACATCAAGCATATGTAGCTGGGTGGTTTCCCACTTAGAGGTTAAGAGAGTTACAAATAATTAGGGCTGTCAACGTTAATGCATTAATACATGCGATTACTTTAGAATGGATAACGCGTTAACAATTTTTTGTCACAATTAAGCGCATTTAGATTTTTTGGAGTACCCGTTTGGGCTTTCTAAGTACCCGTGGTTGTGTAAACAAATGAGTTGCTGCAAATTGCTGCATGTCATCCCCTCTCTCTGCCCTCTTTCTTGTCTCTCTCTAGTGTAACTTTCTAATAAAGCAGAAATGCAAAAAAGATCATCTTAAAAAAAAAAATGAGTTGGGCGGCCACTGATCCGTTGTGTCTGTCCTTGCTCTTCATTTCAGTCCATTTTCAATGAGCGCTGTCTGTTGTCTGGACAGGGAAATATTTCACTGGTTTCCCTAAGCGAAGCCAGGGAAATATGATGGAGAAGAAAGGTAGACTGCTCAGTGGAAGCTTTAGATTTAAAACAATTTTGGACAGCTAAAAATCAATATCACCTCTGTGAAAGCAAATTCAAATATCACATACATCAAGTTTGATCACTTCATCACTTGAGAGCCACACATGCCGGTGATCAAAGCACCAGTCAACAGAGTCACCGAAAGACTATAATCCAAGAACAAGCAAATCACTATATAAATGAAACAAAAATTTATATTCAATAATTTATTTCTGAACAGCTTCACGTACCATCAAACTTTGTGTGTTTGACTTTGATTTATTACAACAAAATCACAGATTGTTCATATTCAACATACAGCTGCACAAGGTAGGTCAAAGGTTTTTTTTTGCTCCAGCGGTTTACTGTTTCCAACATCACTGGCAACAATTGTTAAAATTGCTTATATACTGTATATATATATATATATTTTAGGGGTGTCATGATTTCGATTGTAAATCGAAAATCGATCGAAATGAGCATTCGATTTCGACCTTCTAAATCAGGTTCGCGATTCTCCCAGTATTTTTTTTTCTCTCTACTTGCACGCGTCTGAAGAAAAAAGAAAAACAACAACATTTCAATGACGACACAGCGTAGCTGCTACAGAGCGCCCGTTCTATATTTCACTATAGCGCCCAAGAGCTCCCGTCATTTTTAAATTGTTTAAAATGTACCAAAAACTGAAAATCAAGTTATCAGCTTTGTTTTATATATACTTCAAGTTGTCATCGATGAACCGGAACCGGAAAATACTGTATATCTGGTGACAATGAGACTGTTTGATTTTCCCCGGGTTTAGTCGTCCTCCACCGGTAAATATGGCTTCGCCGGCTAAGCGTCACGCTTTTAAAACCTTCTGGAAGCTGTCAGATTGTGCTGTGAGACAGAACCTGACCCGCCGTATGTAGTGGAAAGTTACAAAGACATTGTGAGTTGAAGTCTTTTGATCGAAATCGCTTGTTCTTGCTCGATAAAACAAGACACAAGATCACCTTCACTAAACAGCGGGACCTACCTGCTCTCACTGCCGGAGACGGACGCTGTTTTCCGGGAGGCGGTGCGCCGAAGAGTCGGTAGGAGGACTGGCCGGGTTGCGGCGACTTTTATCCATCTAAGTTTGGCAACTTTTTCCATATTTGTTTGGCAACTATTATTGTCTGATCTTATTACTGTGTGGGCTGAAGCGCTGGAGGTTTTGTATGGATTTTGAAAGCTTATCGTTAGCCAAGATAGGAAGGATCTGTTTTGTTGTCATACTGTGAATGACACTTAAGTAAGGAGATGCCCTGAATCCCTTGCCATGTATTTGGTACCAAATTAAAGGGAAAGTTGTGTTTTTTTAAATGGAAAAACTTTGAAAAAATTTGACCATATGGCCTTAGTGTGGTACATTCCAAAAAAAAAATATGGCAGTTATATCACACTTGATACCATCTTTTTAAAGAAGAATTTGAAAATGTAAATGACAGTTGTCAGGGCATAAAACCAATGATCTGTTGATCTTTATAAATCAAGACTCGATAGTCTAACAATGGCATAGCCTCAGTGCTGAAAAAAAAAAAGATAAAAGAATAATCATATCTTAATGGGTATTCACTCTATAACTCTGTTTGAAATGGCATATTAAATGGCTATGTGAGTACATGCTAGGCTTGGTAGTCTGCTTTTAACTGACTGTTGTCAGTCTGAAGTCATCCCATGCTGCCACTCCAGTGGCTGCTCGGTCAAAGTAATAGGTGGGTGTTTAAATGGGGCATTGTTTTACAAAATAGCAGTCTCACAGCAAATTTTCCAGTGGCAATAAATGTTGAATTTTAAGTGAAAATTATTTTGAGTTGCCAAATGCTGATGGTACAGATATTTGTATACTCATAGAGCTGATATGGTTTGGGGACAGATGTTCAAAACAATGAAAAGTGTTAAATTAACTCTGTGGACTTCTGTAAACACTGGCAAATTGTTGATTTGTACTCTCTTAAAGTTTAATTAACACTGATGATTTTGCTGTGTGCTTCAACATAAATTAATTAAGAGTGTATTACTATAGAAAATAAAATTGTCTTATTTATTTATTTATTTGTTTGTTTATTTGACAGGGACAGTGCTCAGTAAACACATTGTGCCAGCTATTACTGTACGCTAATTTCCATTTGTAGTCCCTGGGCGGGAGGCAACAGGCTACAACACAGTAACAAACGTGAAAGTTACAAAGACTAGTTCGCCAAAAAGCTAATATTTGGCTTCCAGTTGAGATGATAACAGTAAGTTGTGGCAGCAGAAAAAAATATTTTATTTTAACAGGTTTATTGTATTATCTCCTGTTGAACCATGTCTATCTTTGCAATTTTATTTCATACATGCTACACGCTGTTTAAAAAATAAATACAGTCATACTGACATGTACAAAGTGATAAAACATTTATTAAAAGGCAAATAGCCTTGATATTTCTGTGCATACATTTGATTTGGTGCTCTCTTTCCTTATAAATTGCCTGTGGTTTTCTTGTGGTAACCTGAAGCTTGAGGGATTTTGTTTCCCATTTCGTAGGAACTGCTTTCAGGCAGAAAACTCTTCTTCAGCTGAGAGGTTTGAATTGAAGGGGGACGTAACCATGGAGGAGGTCAGTAATTGATGCAAATAGCAAAGTGCTATATAAGGCAGAACGTCTGATATAAACAAGAATGTAAGTAAAAGAAAATGGAAAAATGGAAAATACACTTGGAATATTTTTCTGTTGCCACAACTTCCTGTTTTCATCTGAACTGGAAGCCAAATATTAGCTTTTTGGTGAACAAGTCCTTGTAACTTGAGGTTATTGTTTGTAAAGACACCTTTCTTTCCTATAATAATACACTCTTAATCTTGCTTTGAAGCACAGAAAAATCATCAGTGTTACAAAAATACACTCACTGGACTAAAGTGGCTGCCCGAGCAATAATAAGTTCAAAAAGCACATCTCCTACCTTCTGTGAACTGTTATTAAATCACATCCAGCGATAGAAAAAGTCTACATACACTTTCAAATATTTTAGTTTTTATTGCCTTGAGGCAATGAAAGGCTTGTAATGAAAACTCATTAAAGGTGCTACGTGTAGCATTTTAACATCAATAAATCATTACATTGAGACATTAATATAATTACCGTAAATAATAAAGGAAAGAAAGTCACACACACTTTACATCCTTACTGGTTTTTTTTTAAATTATTAAGGACCAACGTTTGGCATGAAAGCCTTCGTCTGTATAGTTACTGTAAACAAATGAGACCATTGCCAAGAGGATTGCCAGCCTCAGCAGCCTCTAACACTGCAGTTTACATTGTGAGTCACCACCGGTCAGATTTTGTGGGAAATCTGCTGTACGCTGCTTTATGGCACAAGGGAGATTGCTTTATGGCAGTGGTTCTCAACGTGGGGTCCGGGGACCACAGGGGTCCTTTTGGGGGTTCCAGGGGGTCCACAGCAACTTCAGCACTATTTATTTGATCATAGTTTCTCTGTTATCTCTCTACCTACAATACAGATAGCCTTGGAATTCTGGACAAAATCATATCTAACAATACAAATATTCTCAGATTTGAGTTCGAGAGACAAAATCTCATCAAATGGGGGTCCGTGGCCCTAATGTGGACTCAATTTTCCTTGATATGATATAATAGTCCTTGATATGAAAAAGGTTGAGAATCACTGCTTTATGGCACAAAACAGGAACTGTTTTATTCCAGTTCCACTACTGCGACTACATTCAACTCCATGTAAGCTGGCCTTGTGGGAATGCATACCCACTGTTATCAAGGGCTGTAATCGGTTCTCTTTCTTCTTGCTCTTCAAAATGCACTTTCATTTGGATATACAGTAGTAACCAGGAAAATCAATGATTTCTGACAATATATTAAAAATGGAACCTTGGTTGCATATCTGTGTACTCCGTTCAATTAATGCTTAGTAGTAGCGCCTTTCACTTTGTATTAGTGGTATTAGTGTGTTTATATAAGCCTCTACCAGCTAAGCACATCTGGATTCAGGAATTTTCTCCCATTCTTCTTTGTAGAAGAGTTCAGGCTCATTCGAATTGCAAGGGGACATCCTATGCACACTCCTTTAGGGTAAGTCCACAGATTTCCAACAGGATTGTGGTCTGGGCTGCGACTGGGCCAATCCAGGATACTGACATAATGTTTTTTCCGCCATTTCTTCATTGATTTGGCTGCATGCTTTGGACAGATGTCATGTTAAAAGATTAAATTCTAATTTAAATTTAAGATTTTTCCTCAAAATATCTTGTAATATGTTGGAGCTGATGTCCCCACTGAAGAGATACAGCCCCACCATGCTCAACAGTAGGTACGGTGTTCCTTGGGTGATAGGCTGTGTTGGCTCTGTGCCAAACATATCTTTTAGAATTAAGACCAAAAAGTTGCACCTTGGTTTCATCAGACCATAAGACATTTTCCCACATGGTTCTGGGAGATTGGCTGTCTTCTTGCATAATTAAGACGGGACAGGATGCTTTTTTTAGTGAGACATGGCTTCCTTCTTGCCTACCCACAGCCAAGAATGTTAACAACCCATAAAATGGTTGTTATATGTGTGGAGTGGACAGAATCTACTGTTCTGTACAGCAGTTGTTTGTAAGCTGTGGTTGGCCTCTAGATAGCAGCTTACCTACTGAGCTTCCTCCTTGCATTACAAAATATACTCAGGGGATAATGTACAGCAAGCCAGTCATTATTGCAAAATAATCCCAGATAGGGTGAATGAAGACCCCCATGTGAAGCCGAGCACTTGAAGGAGCTTATTTTGCCTCTGGCTCCCTGTACATAACCCACTTATTACAGCTACTTACCAAAGACATTAACCATTTGACACGCAATATTGATCTCAAATGATTTTGTTACAAGCTAAAGTAATTTACAAGCTTCTGCCAGAAAAACATAGTTCAGCAGGACTGCAACCATAGAAACATCTGTAGCATCCATGCTCTACAGAATAATAATCATTACTTTGAGACATAGAACACAAACAAATCTGGTAGGATTAGTGTTCAGCTGTTTACCAGCAATCAAAAGTTTCATGCTGTTGGTGTCTCTCGTTGGCTCAGTTGGCTAGAAGTTACCCTCTGGGTTCGAGTCTGGCCTAGGACCTTTGTTACAGGACGACGTCATCCCCCCCTCTCTCCCCAATCTTTCTTGTCTCTCTCTAATATAGACAATATTTGAAAAATGTTCTATGTTTCTAATCTAGGTTAGCTGAGTATTTTTTTTTTTTTTGCAGTAACCAAGCATTGGCTTATTTTTGGCATTTGTGTTGCCATTTAATTTGATTAGAAATCAACAACCAGACTTCTTAACTGCGGAGTGATTTGGTTAGATGTGAAAAAGCAGTTATTACATGCTGGGGAGGAGCACCTGTGTAAGTGTCGGGTTCTGTGTGTTCATTCGTGCATTTGTGTGTAAAGCTTTTTGCAATGCGCAATGCTTAGGGGAATTACGGTATGTGCTGTTTAGGCGATGCAGAGCCCCAGAGTGCTGCATAAAGGAATACATTGTGCGCTCGTACACCAGGCAGTATGGTAGAAATCACCTGGTCCGCAGTGTGTGGACATTCACATAACAGGAAGTCGCTCTGTGATTTTCTAACTATAAAGGCAAAATCAATGTGTTAAATTAAATATTTTGTGTATTTTGTTTTGTTTTGTTGTTTTTGGTCTCAAAAACACTGTGCTACCACAGCACTTTTGTATTAACAGGTGTAGTTTTTAAAGTCAACTTAGTTTCTCAGACTCATGTGACACTTGCAGGGCCGGTTTTAGCCTGCTATATTAGGGTGGGCTGGTAGAAATAATAGGTGCGGGCAACTTGGGCGGTAGGTAGCCCAGAGGTTAGAGAAGCAGACTAGTAGTCCGAAGGTTGCCAGTTCGAATCCCTGGCCAGATGGCACAAAAATCTGTCAAAATAACAGCTGGCAACCAGAGAGTTGTCAGAGTCAAGATCAGATGCAAGCTCCTGCCATTGTGCCCTCAGGCCTCTCCAGCTTATGGCTGTGTGTTTGTGTACGGGGTGTTTGGATGGGTTAAATGCAGGAGATTCATTTCCCCATGGGGATTAATAAAGTAGTATTCTATTCTATTTTATTCTATTCTAATTTATAAAGAACAATTTGAAGCAGGGAAATTGGGAGGTAGTGAAGCAGCATTTCTAAGTTTGCTGCTACCCTATGATTTGAGTCAGTGGAGGGCAGATTGATTAACCCTAAAATAAAAAAATACCTTCATCCATATTTTAACATAATCAACTCCATAACATAATTTATTTTCATTGGATGAGCTTAGTTCTCAAATAAAATTAAAACCTAATCAAGTGAGACTTCTCACCATACACAATATTTACAAAACTAGAAGGTAGAAGGTCTTATTCAAACTCAAACTGAAAAGTGACAAAGAAAACAACTAAATCAACTAACTCAAGCCTATACTCAAACTTCAATGTAACTATATCTATCTATCTATATATATATATATATATATATATATATATATATGTACATCCAACAGCAACCTGAAAATCCATATGTACAGTATATCAGTGTCTTTCATAATCGTAATTGTGCTTTGGCAACACATGTCAAATTGAATTGAATTGAATTGAGAGAGAGAGAGAGAGAGAGAGAGAGAGAGAGAGCAGCAGTGGTCGAGTGAGCTAGAGAGTGAATGAAGAGAGGGAGCGTTGGTAGCGAGAAAGCCGGTGAATCAGATAAATAAAACGTTATTTTCTGATTGTTTCACAGCGGTTACGTTCTAAAGCACAAATAAACACGCCCACACCTCCGCACAACCCTGCGGGAAGTGCCGCAATGCCTGATTTGGTGTGAATACGGCCACACTCTAAGCAGCAGACGGGTCTGCTTCAGAGCTCTGTGTGTTTGTGCCTGAACAGGACGAGAAGGGGGGGTGGGCACACTTGACTTTTTAGTGTGACCCAATTAATATGTATTTTGTGGAGTGGCAATGGTAGGGCACAAAAATGGAGGAGGAGATTATTGAAATGGTGAACGCTTATCGATTTACTAAACAAAAACACATACATACACATTCACCTGTAATTGCATGTGGTATTTAACTCCCAGAGGAAGCACATCCTAACTTCTCAGCCTGAGAAAGCTGTGGCTGCTGTGCTGTTTGTTCAAGAGCACAACAGGCAGAGAGGACGAAAAATAACGGAGAGTGATCCATTTGAGAATTGCTTTCTTTCAAATGTCAGAGAACGAGATTAAAAAAAATCCATAGATTGCTAAGTCATATTATAATCACATTATAAGTCATATGCTTGATGAAATATAAAAATAAACTGGAACCTCGGACCAAGAGGAGTCGTGCCATACCCGCATTGATACAACTTCTGGCAACCCTTCATCTCATCCGGCCTCTGGTTCAGCAGCAGTGGGGAGCCACAGTCTGCTCTCACCTGCGCTGTCTGTTGCTTTGAGAGCAATGCTGCAGTGTGGGGAACTGAACTGTTGTTGAGCCATTCCTCCAAATCACCGCCTTTGTCATTTGTGTAAAATGTTTACCGACACTACATTTATTTATTTCTTTACCAGGGACAGTGCACATTAATCAACATTTCAGTTTCCACATCAATGTAAATGTGCCAGAGTTAGCTAATGAGCTAATTTTCATCTGTAGTCCCTGGGCTGAGCATTCAAAATGCTCATTCTAAATTATTACATATTTCCTTTAATAAAGCACAATTTGTATTACATGAGAGTGTTTTTGTTTATTATAACCACTTTTTCTGATTGAAACTAAGCCATTTTGCAGTGTCCCTAAGTATGTTCATTCAACTTCTAATAGAAATAAAACATCTTTATAAATATAAATAATATAAATAATTGATAATAATAATATAAAACTTGAATATTGTGTTGCCTAGTCTTCTATCTCTCATATCATTAATCATGATTAATGCATTCTTAATGAAAAGATTAAATATATTTGTGTCCCTAAATTTACTGTCCACCCTGTTACTCTAATGAAACTCCAAAATATTGGAGTTCTACACATATGATTTTCACTAAGTGACATCATTTCCATGGAGGGAAAACAACAGTGAGCAGTCAAGTAAGTTTCCCAGCTCTATTTTGTCTGTTTTGAACGTTTTAAAATGTTTAACTGGTGGTAACGATCATAACATGTCAACCCTGTCATCCCACATTTCAATGGATATACAGTGAAATTCATATATGTAATGCCTGTAAACCCTCACTACATGCATGCCATGTGTTCCCATGTTACTTTGAAATGTCAATCCTGTTACCTTGTGCAAAGTGAATGGGTTGCCATGTAACAGGGTTGACATTTTGTTAGAAAACAGTAAAATATTAGACCATACATGTAAATATTAGACCATACAACTAGAGGGACAGGAACAGGAAAATGTTCTTCAACTCTAGTTGGTGGAGCCCCAAAGCACTATAAATGGTTTTGTAATGTTTTCCAGACTGGAAGCTTCAATAACTACCAAGGTCTTACAGAATTTATTTTGACATGGCCTGATATGTCTCTATACCCTGTATACAAACACATTAAACTGAGGGTAAGGGCCAAAATTTGTAAGATATATATTAGGCATGGCTGGCCCAAATCAGGCCGGATTGCTAATCAAAGTATTCAAACAAATTTCCCTAATTAACCCCTAATTGGGTTGAGTTAAATGGTTGGGTAATTGCTTTTTCACACCTTTAGATTGCATGTTCGATTACTTTGCACACCAAACAAATGAGAGAAGCACTACATTTTGTTATCATTTTTTGCTAAAAAAAAAAAAAAAAAAACTAAAAAAACTAAAAAAAAGATCTGACCACTTTTAAAGTGAAAAATGTGCTAAAATGGAATACAGAAAATCAAATGGGGGCACAGGGTTCACAGTCCTACGAAAAACCGGAGTCAAATTCTTTGTATGTGTACATACTTGGCCAATAAAGCTGATTCTGATATCTGATAGCAACTTGTTCAACTCATGTTTCTCATTAAAATTTTACATTTGAACACTAATGGGAAATAAATAAATGATTGGATACTGTAGCATGAACAGCAGGTTAAATGGTAATGCTCCAAATTAATATTGTAAATGCTGCCATGAATTTTGCGATGGTCCCAGAACTTCATTTTTTTTTTTTATTACAGTTTTAGATATGAACACTAAGAATTAAGTGACTTGATATTATTTTTGCATTATAGATGCATTTTGAGACCATCTTGCTTCCATATTTTAATGTATTTCCAGTTGAAACAGGATGTTGGTGCAAGTAGTGAGTAACGAACATCAGTGAAGGAGAGGAAGAACGAAACCTTCCCAACATCCGTTAAAATTAATGGGGGACGGATGTCCCCTTAATTACAAAAAGTTTTTCAAAATGAATATATGACCATAAAAATAACACACCTAACATTTTTAATTCATTTTTATGTAAATAATTGTCAATAACAAATACACAAAGCTAGTCAGCATATTTTTTAATTATTTATTTTAATCTGTTTTGAAAAAGCAGAGTGGTGAGTGTAATATTAACTGCAGTCACATGATGTTGCCTATGAAAGCTGTCTGTCTCAAACGATTTATTTCTCTGCTACCTACAGACAAACAAGGATCCTTATTAGGAAGTGTCCTAGTTAGGTATCAAGGAAGCAGGAAGCTACCTTCCGATTGAGACAGACCATCAAAATTCAAATTCTACTGGTAGCAGCTTTTAAGGTGTATATTATGCATTATGGCAAATTAGCTAAAAAAGTCATTTTTCATTTCATTGTGACTTTAAACAGGAGCAGGAATTGAACCCTTGTACTATGACGGTGTAATATAGTTTAGTATATAATGGGCCATTCAGGAACAAGAGAATATCAGAATGCTTTTTTTTGATCCAAATAATATCATCAATTAGAATTAATATTCTCTGGCACACATTTATTCAAAGAAATTTACACTACCATGAGTGTATATATTTTTACCATTTTTACCATACCCAGTTAACTCTAGCTATTAAGCTCTTTTTCTGCATGCAACTACTTTGTTTTAATGCAGGACGCATTAACTAAACAAAACACACTGGGAGATAGTCTGAACTCTGGTTTGCTTTGATTTGGTGCTCCTTTTTGTGCATTGTGACCACCAAACTTTCCCAATCCAGTTGTTGAATTTGCTTGGGTAAGCTATTCACAATGTGAAAGCACAAGTTGGGCAACATTTCTGGAGATATCTTGCAGTTAAATCACTGCATAAAAATCTGACCATATGAAATCATGTTCATGTTAATTTAATTACGGGACAAATTTTGTTTAAGAGAACATGTTTCAAAGTGTTTCAAAGTTGATTTTAGGACATTGAAGATATTGTCAACTTTGACCATTTTTGCTTATATATTTCTCGTTAGAAATGCAGAGAAATTGCTGCTTTGACTCCATCGGCCTAAAATCTGAGAAAACAGTACCAACATGCAGTAGGTGAGCAAATGCAAGTTATTCCATAGAATAGCTTGGGGGCATAATACAGGTTTTCTCAATAATCTATTGTCCAAAATCTGAGCCAACGGATTTGAATAAAGTAAACATAATGGTCAATATGATACACAGAGTCGATATAATTTTCCTGAGTATGCAGTTGAAATTACTAAAATGAAGAAAGCTCAGAGAAACATATGCTGAGACATGCTGAATAATTCAATGAACATTTTCCAAGAGGTCTTGAGTGTCTTAAGGAATGTTTTCTACATCAATAACTGATATACACTGACACCAGCTATAACATTACATAAAGGCTACCATTGGGTGTTTTAAACTAGTTTTTTACTACAGTACAATCCAGTTGGATTAACAGTTAAATGAACGTTTCTGCAATGTTTTGTGCTGCTTTGTGCTATTTTGGTATTCATTTGTTCATCAGAGTTCATCATTGGTTGTAAATGAATGTCTTTGTGATTTACTGTGATGCTAGAAAGCGTTATTTTGCACACAATATGTAATGCCTAGAGAAAGCATGTCTTAATTTTTCAGCCTATGCAAAATCAGCCTATTGTTGTATGCTACAGGCTCTACATTTTACAATCTACATCGGCCTATTGTGAAAATTGTATTGTTGTGAAAATACGTACAGAAATAAAATTCTCCTCAACTCCTGATCAAGAAAAACAGTTTATGGCATGCATTTTATGTGAAAGCACACATTTTTCACACAGAAAACCCTTGAGTTTAAGTCTTAACCCTTGAGCTGTGGAATCGTGGAATCAATTCATCATTTACATATGACGCACCAAAAATTATGCATGTATGGCACCTCTTGGCCTATAAAAAGAAAGACTTGGCGCAGCAAAATTTGCATACCTTACATGCAAGCTACAGACTGAAACATAGCAGAAGATCCAAGAAGCATAAATTTACTGAAGCAGAAGCTGACATTTTGGTTGCACAGGTTGCCGCCAAGAGGGGTGTTTTATTTGGCTGTCTTCAAAGTGGGATTAAAGAGCATGAAAACAAAATTTGGCAAGCAATTGCATTATCTATGAGCAGTGTTTCAACTGAGAAAAGGACCCTCCAGGAGGTCTGTCTCTAAAATCAAAACAGCGTAACTCTACAAAAATGCCCATTTCCATCCTAACCATGTTATATTAATTCTCAGGTCAGAAAGAAATTGTCTGATATTAACCTTGACACCAAAAAGCGGTGGCGGCCTGTAGTGCCAGCAATTCCGATAGTTTTCCATGTGCAACGCAAATAGCCTATATTGTTCTTTGAAATGAGCAGACATGTTTTCCAGACGTGAGATTGATTTTAGGGCTACAACAAAAATGGTAACTGATAAATACCGACTTGTGCGGTGAAATGAGCGTACGGCCACTTTAATATCAGATTTGATTGTGCGATAGCTTGATGAATGAGGGCCAGTGTATATATTTCAGAAACTAAATCAATCTTGTCTATACAGCTGTGATACCTATAGGATTATCCAGATACAATGTTCGCAGCAAACACATAAACGTTTGGGGAAAGGAAAAACATGCAGTGCTGCTGTAATTTAATGTTTGGAAGCCAAATAAGCATACGTTTCCATATTTGTGACTTACATAGCATTATTCATGTACACATGTCTGTGCACATATGTTTATCCTTCTGTTACTCACTGTTTGGTAGGTGATAATGAACTTTATCATGTGGCCCACCGGCATGTTCTGGGTGAGGAACTCTCTTTGGCTGGGCAGCGCCGGCTGGTAGTGGATCTTGGCTGGTGGAAAAACAACAGTACACAGACACATACATAACTCTCAACAATGACATACACACATACATGCATTGCAATAATATGCCTTTATTGGTCTCGCCTGTCATAGTTCCATGTGAATAACACAGAAGCAATGAAGAAAAGAACTACATGGGACAGGTATTGCTATTGAAGGCTTAGCTGCTGAAGACTGTGATCTAATACGGTCGGTTTGACTACTGTTGACAAAATGTATTGTAAGTCAGTTGGACAAAAGCATCTGCTATGACATGACATAATGTAATGTAAATGTAATGGATAATCTCAATAGGAGAGCAACAAAGGTAAAGATGAAAAGTGAGAGGATAGGCTATCATATAGCAAGTGTGTGCTTGAGAGAGATGGAGAAAAAGGGAGATAGAAAGAGGCAGATGAGACAGATAATATATTACTTCGGCTAATCCTTCTATTGATTAGAATGGCTTTATTTTTGAATCATCGACTAGCACTCAGGTAAATTGGATTCAATGCCCTAGTGACTACCACTGGTAGAATGGCATGGCTAAAAAACCCTTCTGACCTAACACTACTGTGGCTGCTGCTGTGCTCTGGATTACTAATTGCAGTATTTACATTTTCAAAGGCCCCACTTCTCTTGTGCGAAGGTGCGGTCAAATGACTTCATTAGCATTGTCAGAGGTAGTGCCTCTGAGTATATGTCGCACATGCAGAGAAGACAGACGGTTTCAAAGCTTGCTCTGGCAAGTGAAGCGACATCTGGCCAAAAGCCAGGCTTTTAACGAATGAACTAGCGGAAGATGTGAAACATCATTTGGAAACTGTCAAGGGCCTGTCAGCAACTTCAAAATTATGCCCTTTATGCTAAACAAAATTGATGAGCTCAAAGCAGTTAAATTGAAAAACAGTGACATGATAAGTGGCTCAAACCTAATTTGACATGGTCACTTAGACGTTCAAATGACAGCACTGTACACATGACATAAGACCTGTCAAGAGATGTCATATCCATAATGCTGCTTGTTTTGACACCAGAGCCAGCTAGGTTGATAGCAGGAAACGCCTTCTACCTCATTATTTGTCAAGCTAGCCTAATGTTAAATCGACGACAGCTAAATGAGATGTATTTTGGCATCTCGTTCCTTTTGACATAACAAATATTCCACGGTGACACTACTGTCATCCAGTATTCTATACACAGATCTACTGTGACATTTCTGTGGACCTGCATCACAACTCAACATCACAGCTTATTCAACATGACAAAGAATGAACAGGCTCAGTGGGCTGGCAGTTTTTATTTACATGAATAACCACGAGGTTAAGCACACAATCTCTTTTACAACGTGCTAAAGTGGTGTGTTTATGAGATACGTGGTAGAGTAGGAACAGGCAAGGGGCATCAATCTATTGAGGCTGCTAGATGTATTTCTGTGGTTGAAGGAATCATATTTCCTTATTAAATGCCAAAGTAAAATTTTTATTATAAAGTGAAATAAAAAAAAATAAAAAAAGTCATGGCAAAAACAGAGTGTTGTCATTCTTTCTGACTTAACCATTGGAGATATTTAGCATTTTTCAAACCCACACAAGCCTCTTGTGATGTCAGAGAATTCAGTGAATGAGACAAGCATATAACACAAGAATATAACTCATTAAAGCTGAAAGTTGAAAATTCAAGGATGTGTCCCAATCAGACCTCAAAAGATTGAATGTAACTAACAACTGTACCTCCTTTTCTTACATGGCAAACAGACAGTATAAAGTTGTTAAGTTAAGAGGTTGAATAGGTCAGTTGGAGTGTGGTATATTCACAGTATATAGTATAGTAAATATACAGTATAGTTCTGAAATACAGGGTAACAGCACAGTTATTAATAATAATTGGAACTTGATCAATGAACAATGAACAATTTACATGTCATTATTCAGGTAATAACAAGTAATATAAATATTTTTCTTCTTCCCAATTTGTTATAAATGCAGACATCAATTAAAAAACCCATAAACAACAAATTCCATGACATTTACAATAACCTTTTACAAATCTATATGTTTTACAGAACTTTCCAATGTCAATTGCTATCACAGCGATTCTCACCGGTTTCACCTGAGTGGACTAAAGAATGACTGCACTTGGCATTTACATAACTTCTAATCTCAATCACCTCGACTTGACCTCTCATAAATAAAATTCAAATACTGTACAATACAGTATATTTGACTTTTATTTATTCATCTAAACATGCAGAGCTTTACATATTATGACTTAGTTACCTACACACTATTTAGTAATTTACATAGCATTAGCAATTTTAGCAATAGCAATTTTGTGAACAATTTCTAATGATATGTAAGTACCTGAACCACCATGTATATCAGGAACTTCCTGCTTTATAATCTGACCATAGCGGAGGACAGCAAAGTTGTTGGCCAAAAAGACAAAGTGTTGTTTATCCCAGGGTCAGGCGAGGAGGAGCAAATCAAGTTCCCTCTAAAAGAAGCTGACAAAATCCTCATTTGGGTAGCTTTCTCAGAGGCACTCTCATTTGACAGTTTATCAAACTCCCCTCTTTCCCGCTGCCATCTTTGGCTGGGCCGGATTATCCATATATCGCATCGGGCGAGTGCCCGGGGGCACCAGCCAATTTGCCTTGTCGGGGGGGCACCACACATTCAAACCACAATTATACCTTTATAAGCTTTGTCATATTTTCTTTATATATTAGGCCTACTCTCTGGGGGGAATGCATACGCGGCCAAAATTAACATTTGATAATAAAAAAGAATATGCATAAAGAGAAAGAATCGTGATTGGTGTGTAGGTGCCCCCCCGCCTCTCCATCACATTTGAATTTGTCCAGTTCAAGCATTCTGTGCGGTAAGAGAAAACCCGTTCACCGGAGGAGCTGCTAAGAAAAGGTAGGCTGAAAACGACTTTCCCAAGTGTGTTCGCCGCATTCAGGCTTTTCTTAACCCTGCCTGTTACTAACCGTAAGGGTGAGAGATCTTTTTCACAACTTAAAAGAGTGAAGAACGAACTGGTCGAGTTGATGCTTGTGGGAAGGTTTTCTCTTTGAACTGGATGCGCGGTTTGTGATGTTGCAATACATTCAGGGATGGACTGGCCATCGGGACTACCGGGAGAATTCCAGGTGGGCCGCTTTATCTACTCTATAAACAGAGGGCGAGGGTGTGGGCCAGAGCGTTCTGGCCATGGGGCCAGAACGCTCTGGAACGGCAATCCGGCAGTGAATCTGACGACGGAACGCGCGTTCCGGTTCTGAAAAAATAAATACAGATCGAGCAGTCAAAATTTGGTGGCTTAAACAACTGGTTTGGTTAGTTTTTACACCAACTTTGCCGGCTGGGCGGTGTTTGGACCTTCGAGCCAATCACAGTGCTTAAAAACACGAACCCCACCCAACGGGGAAGCCATGCCACATTAAACAAACTCACATCAAACAACTGGCACAGTTTAGTCAGAGCCACGGAGCTGACAGATTGTGTTGTGAAATCACCAGCAAGGATGGTTGGTGGCCGATTGTGGTGGGCTGGTCTGGATAAAAGTCCAGGTCCATCCCATTGTCTCAATGTGCTGCTCCTTTCACCTTCTGCAGTTCCCACTGTCACATCAACTCACCTGAAGTGATTGTTTGCTACAGTTATTGAGCTTGCTTTATTTGGTGGTATGTGGGGCCTTGTCTGTGGTGCTGAAGTTGCATTAGATGTCTGTTTAATGATTTTTTTCTATTTTTTGTATTATGATTTTTTTAGTCATGCTCTGTAATGGTTTGGCATTTAGTCTTCATTCAGGCCTTTGAAAATTTATGGTGGAAACAAATTTTCCACAATTTCAAATATGATTCAGTATAGCTCTGTGTATAAAGCCTAAAATGACATTTGTAGGCTCAAGTCAATCTATGGTGTAAAGTAATTTGTTGGTTAGTGCATTGTCTTACATTTGCCTGCAGTATGTGTGTTGAGCCTGTACTGTTTAAGTTAATGTAAATCTATGATCTTTATTGGCATAGTAAATTTCACTTTTTTGCGTGTCAAGTGGATGGAGGGGGGCACTTCAAGTGAAGTCACCCTAGGGCACCACACAGTGTTAATCCGGGCCTGATCTTTGGAAATGACTACACATTCAAGAGAGTCTTCTGCTTAACTGGCTCCTGAGCCCTGACTTCTTAGGACTGTTTCCACCAAAGTGGTTTCCTTCAGTCTGTTCACTCTCTTTCTGTCTTAATCTCCTTCTCTTTTTAAAAAAAAAAAAAAAAAAAAACACTGTGGCATTTGATCCTCTCACTTCACATTTATGAATCTACTTCTCACCACCGGATAACTTTAACCTTGCTTTCTCAATTTCCTCTATGGCAGTGACCTGGGAGGCAAACACATCTACTATGGCCTCCAGCAAGGAGGTACGGATTTTCCCATTATTTTTCTCACTCTGAACTCATAGCATAGCACATGGGCACTTTCAGTGTCTTTCAATGTCAAAGGGATGAGGAAAGTGAAACACGAAAAGCCACTCAAGGCATAACATCAAAGGGATGATCATTCATAGATGCGGTTTTAGAATGGCAATTTAGAGTGGTACAAAGAAACTTTAAAAAATACTAAAATAGCAAAAGTTTCCAAAGTCAAGTTCATGGTTAGTCTAGCTCTTAGAAATACAGGATGAAAGGTTCACTTTTGGAGATATTTTTTTTTCTCATGTTTGCTATGAAATTGCACCATCTCTTTTATCCAGACATTTACCAATACACAGGATGTGATGTAACAATCTCTCTCGCCGCAGGGTCTCCTCCCAGTTGGCCATGAACAATACACACTCAAAAGGGTGGCGTGTTTATCAGGTGCCTGATTCAACTCAAATGGCTCCTCTCAATGTGGAGGAGCAGCAGCTTGACTCGGAGGTTCTCCTGGATTGCGGAGTTCCTCATATTGTCACAGAGAGTGAGGCCAGCCACCCTGCGGAGAACCTAATTTTGGCCCCTTGCATAGGGTTTCTTGGGAGTTTTTCCTTGTCCTCACTGAGGGTCTAAGGTTGGTGGTGCTGGTTAGGCTAGACTAGGCTAGGCTAGGTGGGCTTGTTGTGTCTTGTGCTTTGTTTTGTATCCTTGTGTCTTATTATTTTGTTTGCATACTGTATTGTATTGATTGTTGATGAAGGGCTATATAAATAAATTTGACTTGACTTTAATTGATTTGACTTGGTGTGAGTGTCGGAATGAAGACTGACCTGAAACTTGAGAACCTTGCTTTGTGGTTCAACTCTCTCTTCTTCGCCATGGTGCATACAACACCGACACAACACCCTCCTTACTGCAGCTGCTGCTCATAACCAGCAGTCAATCTCACAATCCCGTTTAAGGCCCTGACACACCAGGCCGACGGTCGGCCGTCGGGCAATGTCGGGCCGTCGGTAAGCGTCGGTGTCCCTAGTTTTTGCGGTGTGTCCCGCACCGTCGGCAGTAGTCGGACCCTGTCGGCGTCTTTTTGGCCGATTGAGCATGTTGAATCGGCGTCGGAGCCGTCGGTGAGAGAGATCACTCTGATTGGTAGTTCGTGTTTTGCCTCTGGATGATTGGACTGATAAATTCCTTCAACATGTGGAACAGAACAGGAAAGAGCCGAGCGAAATTTTTAAAATCGGAGGTTGCATTTATCTCCAGCTCTCGACACAGGTTCGGGAAAGCCCCTTGAGCCTGTCGCTGGAGTAACGTTATTCATGATTTCACCCATCTAGTGCGGTTTCTCCTTATTTTTCGCCTCCGCCTCTTCCTTTCTTCTTCCACAACCAAAAGACCAAGGGCTGACAACGCCAGTGCCATTTGCAACTTCTTATCAGACATAAGGTATGGAGAGTTATTTCCCCTCACGCAGGCGCAGAACGTACGTGCTAGTTGGCCGTCTCTTTGCGGTGTGTTCAAGTGCAACTTTTTGGACCAGACGCAGGCGACGTGAGGCGACGCAACAGTCGGCCTTCGTCGCCGCTGGTTCTTTGAAGTCAGTTTGGTGTGTCAGGGCCTTTACCCTCACTTGTGAATAAGACCCCAAGATACCTGAACTCCTCTACTTGGGGCAGCTGCTCACCCCTCACCTCAATGGGACAGGCTTTCTTCCCTTTTTTAAAGGAAGGGCAGGATGGGCAGGTAACACTGGAAAAGAGTCAATTCCAGCAACACTTACTGTACTGAGAACAAAACAGAATGTGTTTTGGCTTGTGGCCTTCATTAGGCTTTGTAACAAAATGATTGACAGGCCATCCGAAAAACAAACAGAAATGATGGACATTACACATCTAACAGAAAATGTTTGACACTTTCACCACCAGAAAATACAGTTATTATCCTCTTCCACAGAAAAAATAGAAGAGTTTTTAGTGGACCAATGTAATTTGGGCAGCTACATACTCAACCATAGATATTTGCTGTGCCATGATACAGGAGTCCATGAATATCATTAATAGTAGGGATGCACCGATCCGATACTGATATCGGATATCGGTCCGATACTGACTCAAATAGCTGGATCGGGTATCGGTGACAATGGGGCCGATCTATTCAATTCAATTCTATGTTTATGTCTACGTGCGCATACTACGTCATGCGTCAGCAGCGCGCCGGTAGACCCGGCCATTTGCCTTCGGTCCGTCCGGTGGCTCCTCCGGTCCAGCAGCTCTGGAGGATCCCGCCTGCCGCGCGCAGCGTCTCACGCACTGAATTCTCGCTCATGGGGCGCGAGCCTCCCGCAGCTAGCATCCAGGCTAACAAGCTAACCTGGCGCCCAACCCTCATAACAGAGCCGGGGTCGGGGTGAGCTGACCGGGGGTCGGTGCTGATGCTCGGTAGTTAAAAACACACCTGCATGAATACTTTGTCTCGGTTATATGTTTAAACTCTCCCGGGTCACCGCGCGGCCGAGCAGGCTGCCATTTAACCTGCGAGGTAAAGTAGTTTTCCACCAATTATACAATCGGCGCGTCCAGCCAGACTCCATTCGTAAATCCAAGGTTTACGGGGACTCGGCTGTAGGTCAACGTTGTTTCCTGCCACAACACGATTTAAAGTGTTTTCCGTGTTCGTCAGGTACTGCTGCTCCATTCGGCCGACACATAGTCACTAACATACCTTGATTTTTTTTCTGAGGGCTGTTTCATAAAGCAAGATTACCAGTTAAGCCAGAGTTATTTCAGTAATTTAGGCTTATTCTGCATATTTTGAATGTTTTGTTTTTACCAAGTTACTTGTTTATACTACTTGTGTGAATTGTGATTTAATTTATCAAGTTTGTTTGCACTAGTTTGTGACTTAATTGTGATTTAATGTTTACATTTTGTTCTCATTTGATGCAGTTGTATTGTTTTATACTGGAATTTTAATTCCTGACCAATTTGTTGCTGCATTTAAAAGGTTTACACTTGAATTGTAATTCCTGTTAATTTTGAAGATGTTTTACCAAGTTGCTGGAGCACGATTATTTATTATTTTAATAATAAATAACGTATAAATGTATTTATTTGTTACATTTTGTTTTACAAAGTTAGGAAAGCAATGTTAAAGTCAAGCCTGATGTTGCTTTACACATAAAAGAATGATCCCAGTCTCTTCCACACAGTGAGGCATAGCCTACAGTTTATTAATTAAACACTGGTATCGGATCGGTACTCGGTATCGGCCGATACCCAAAGCCCAGTTATCGGTATCGGTATCTGGACTGAAAAAGTCGGATCGGTGCATCCCTAATTAATAGGTGAGGGGACAACGTGCAACCTTGTTGGAATTTGGCGTCCACATTGAACGAGTTTGATTTAATGCTAAGCATGCAAAAACGGCTCTCACTCCAAGCTTATAAAGACTGAACAGCTTGCAGCAGTGGCCCTGGCACCTCATACTCCTGCAGCACCTCCCACTGGATACCTTTAGGGAACATGGTTGTAGTCCTTTTCCAAATCCACAAAGCACATGTGGACAGGATTGGAAAAATGCAATACCTCCTTGATTATCTGTTAACAAGATTAAAAGCTGCTCCACTGTTTCACGACTAGGGCTGCCCCCGACCAAAGATTTTCCTTGTCGACTAGTTCAAGCCATTAGTCGACTAGTCGTTGCACGTTTTTGATATTAATTTAATTATTTCAATATATATTTTTTGGGGCATCAGAAAATGGTTTGAGTTCCAGGGCTGAGAAAGAATGTTATAAGTAACATTGTTAAACACTGTGCTACATTACAGAGAAATACAAAACCGTAATAATGAGCCTTTAAAATATAAATTTTACAAGTGCACCCACGAAGCGAGCCGCCTGTTAACGACAATGCTAACGGCAAAAGCGGTAATGATTCTGAACGTGTCGGAACAACCAGCAAGGAGACTGAACATAGAGCGGCCATGCTAGGTGACTAATGTTAGGCTATATGCCATTGTTCCAACGGCCCATTATTCCGAAACCCCAATAGTCCGAAAAATGTCCCATTGGACCGAAAGCCCATTTGTCCCGAAAACAAACGGCCATTGCTCCGAAAATACATACTCTCCCTGCAGTTAGAAAGATTCATGGCCTGCAATCAGTCGGCCCTGCCTCCTAATGTTTCACACCCTCTTTCCCCCGGTTGATTGGGAGCATCTATATGGCTGTCGGAACTGATGTCCGGTAACTTACCAACTACACCACTTGGCTGCTCCAAACATCAGACCATGTGCATCCATGAAGAAAACGTGAGTAGCTTGTTCTTCTTTGGGAATTAAGCCCTCACTACCATCGTAATATCACTGCTGCATGGAACGCTGCATAATTCCAACCAGGGAAGAGGGATTGTTAGAGTAAATATCTGACTGCAAGGTCAGACAGCCAGCTTCCTCCGTTGCACGTTCCTCCGATGACGTCATTATGCATAATAATTAGCCATGTGCTTCTGTTTGTTTGACAAACGATGGAAGATTTAGTGTGAACAATGGACAGATAAAGAAAGATAAATTTGCCTCAAAGTAGATTCATTTCATTATAATTATTATTTGGAATGTTTGTTTAAATTATAGTTAACCTAATTTGTCTCTAGGACCTCGCTAGGATGTTTACTCTCGACTATTAGGGGGCAGCCCTATTCACGACCAGGATAAAATCTGCATTGTTCTTCCAAAATTTGAGGTTCAAAATCATTGGCATGATGGAAAGTTTTTTTCCATCATGCCAATTGATTCTGATCAATTACTTCACGATATAGCAGTGTTAATTTTGTCAACGAAAACTATGATGAAAAATATTTGTTAACAACCTTCCTTCCATGATGAAAACAAAATGATCACTAAATAAAAATTAAACTTTGTAAACAAAAACTATGACAAAATGTATTTTGGTAAGGAATAAAAACTGAACTATAATGTCAAAGACGGACAAATGGACAAATGAATTAGCTGGGTTTTTTTTATATTCCACTGACATTTTTTTTATCCAATAACCTGCTTGCACTCACTTTGCAAAATTTGCTCAACCATACATTGCATGCTTATGATTGGTTGACCTAATGACACCCCGCCCACGGCCCCGCATGTGCCCAAAATCTCCCCCAAAGAGAAGTTGGTGTTACCTGTTGCAAACATGTAGCCATGTAGAATATTAAGAAAATGGGTTTTAAAAATGGGAAAGTAAGCAATAAAGACATCACTTGTGTTAAAAAGAGAATAAAAGATTAATTGGCCTGATAACATGATGTAATGACATATTATTTTGAGTTGTGTATGATGCATTGATGCTTTAAGACTTTTTTGTTTTCACTGTTTTTCTCTCCTAGATTGAAAGGACACCAGCAGACAAAAGGCAATCAAATGCAGAGAAGCAGGGGACATCACAGGTGAATGAGCACTTGCTGTAAGTACAAAGTACAAAGCTGATTCCAAAGAACAGCAGGCCAAGGAAGAAGCTATTGCGCAGTGGATTGGACGCGCTGGGTTACCTGCCAGAACTATAGAGGAAGAAGATTTCATGCAAATGATGGCTGACTGTGCCAAAGAAAGCCAAAACAGGCAGCCTATAGAGAAACTGTATAGTGATGAGAGAGTGAAATTTAAAAGTAGACTGAATGCAGCACGGAGAGTATCAATTGGCCATATGGACACAAAAGGGACTAACAGGGTAATTTCTTTCCATTAGTACCTGCTACTTTTGTGATGAGCAAAATAAAGTGCAACACATATTGTTAACCCTTGAACAAATAACCCACTCACACAAAGGATCATCAATAAAAGCATTATGTGGACAGATGCATATGGGAGTGGGGTATCTCCAAAGAAAAGATCCTAACGACTCATCACAGACAATGGCAACAATATGGTTGCAGCTTTCAAACATGCCAGACTGGAGGAGGATGAGCCCAGTACCACTGAATCTGAAGACCACACCAATAAAAGTGGCAGAGCTACAGAATGAAGACCAAATGTGTGCAATTGTATTATGGTTTTCGTTTTGGATTAGGAGACCCACACTCAAATAGTCATTCAAGAAAGTCAAAAAAGGCAGAGAAATCATTTTGTGGTATTTACTGGCCAAGGTGCAAAAAAAGCGTGCAAAAGTCCTCAGAGCAATACAAGACAAAGATGTTCTTACATCTTTATCAGTATCTTATAGATAACAGGTACAAAGTTTTTGCAAACCTTTTTGCACACACAGAGGTTCTTCATCTTCTTCCTCTCCAATTCCCTCCTCTCTTCTCCTCCTCCCCTCTATCCTTGCATCACCCTCTCTCTCTCCCCTCATTGTCCCCTCCCCCCTCCTCTCCTTCCTGCTCCATTTTTCTCTCCTTTTCTCCTCATCATTTCTCTTCTCCATTCTTGTCCCACCTCCATCATTACCCCCATCCTTTCTACCTCTCCTCCCCTTCTCCTTCCACTCATCACCTCTCCTCCTTTGGCATACCTGATGAAGGCCATCTGTGGTTGAAACAATGTCTATAAAGTGGTGATACTGGAGCATGTGTTGTGGGTCCTATGTCTCTTTTTGCTCTATTTTCCTGACACGGTACCAAAGAAAGGATCTGCATGTGGTATTCTCATTCTGCTTTTAGTATTCTCATTCAATAAATATCATGATTTATTTATTTTTTTTGCCTCTTTTGTCTTTAGTGAAAGACAAAAGAGGTCCCCTAATGCTATCAGTTAGACCTTCTCCTCTAGACTCTGTTAGACTTTCCTTCAGACCATCACAGTTTCCTATGATGGTCTTGCCATCACAGGAAATTGTCTTTCTGTGTCTTCCTGTGTGTATCTCTGTCTAGGTATGGTGTCATGGACATGGACAGAACCCCACGTGAGTTACATACGCTACAACTTGTGAACATGGGGCAAAAGGAGGCAAGTGCTCAGAGACTCGTAGACAAAGCGAGGTCAGTGGTGAAGCTGTTTCAAAAGTCAAATCTGTGGCAAATGAGAGAATCCTGCAGCAGTGTGGCCTCATCGTTGTGAATGACTGTCTCACCCGTTGGTCGAGTATATTTAACATGATCGCACGCCTCCGTCAAGTGAAGGGCACACTCTGCCAGATTGCAGATGACATGGGATGGGACGGTCTGCTTCCCAGTGAGTGGCAAAAGCTGAGGGCTTTGCATGACTTGCTGATTCCCTTCGCAGAACACATTAAAACACTCCAAAGTGACACCATGTCCATGTCCCTGGTGGTAACTGCCCTCGTTGATCTCTTCAGCCACTTTGATAAATATGCACAGGCAACCTACCAGGATCTAGCCTCTCTTGCACACAAAATGAAAGCAAACATAAACAAGCGCTTCAGATGCGTCTTGGATCCAGAGGACCAGAAGTTCTGTCCCCTGTAGCAGCTGCATGTTTCCTCAACCCCACTGTCTGAGAAAATTCAAGAGCTGCTAAAAAAAGCAGAGGTGTATGTGGCCAAACTTGCCCCGCCACAATGAGGGTGATGATGGTGATGAAGACAATGAAGATGATGATGAAGAGAGAGTGGTAGAATCAGAGGCAACCCCATCATCATCAAAGCGACCTATAGGTTGAGATTGCTATCAAAGCATAATGCCAGGCCTTCTAGGCACAGGCCCTCCGCTCCTGGTATCAAGCAGGAGATCAGAAAGTATAAGGAGGAGCTTTCACAGCCCATCAGTGATGACACAGGCACAGAATGTTGGCTTACACAATGTGGCACTGTTTACCAGACACTTTAAACCTATCGCCTTGGACCTGCTGGCAAAGTCAGCCTCTCAAGCATTTGCATAGAGAATTTTTTGTGTAACAGGTGACCTCACTCATGGTCGACGCAACAGAGCAACAGAGCATATGGGAGAGAAGTGCTTTCCTTAAAATGAATCGAGACAAATAGAAAATGGTATACAGAATTTGTTGCCACTGTCAGCACTGATTTTGCCCTAAAGTGTAGATTATAAACAACCGCAGTTCGATGTTACTGATTTGGTGAAGTTTCACTTGTTCTTGTTTTTCATTTGCGCTGCTATTCTTAAGAGAGAGAAGACAATATTCTGCATTGACTGTCTTATGTTAAGGTCATATGCAATGATGCCATTGTTGTCTCTTTGTTTTAGTTTTACTTGTAGCTTGTTTTTCATTCGCACGACCATTCAACAAACCTAACAGAAAATAAAAATATCTGCACTGACTCTCTTACAGTTAAGGTTATAAACAATGATGACATTGTAGCCTCTTTATTTTTGTTGCTTTCCTTGAGACTTGTTTTATAATTTTATATTTCAAACATGTTAGTGAAAGAAGACTATTTTTACTGACTTTGTCTTACAGTCACAATGTGTAGGCAGGTTATATGCACTGACTGCATTGTATCTACTTTAGCAAATGTTTGTTTTGCGTGAAACAACTGAGTGAAATTGTCAGTATTTTGAAATAAAACAAATGTCAAATTCATTTGAAGAAAGAAAGTGGTCAAATTCCTTCCAGGTCGCAATAGCCACATATTACATCTTCATGTGCCCACATATGTGCATATCTGTGATATGTCACTGTAATAACATCATCAAAAAAAAAAGAAAAATGCATTCGACTACAATTAGACTAAATCTTCTATAGTTTTCATTGACCAAAACTAGACTAAAACAAACAATAAAACTAACTAACAACTAAAATGTGACTAAAATGAATATGCATTTTAGTCAAAAGGCTAAGACTAAAACTAAATCAGCAAAATTAAAACTGCTGTAGAGCTTTGCGTAGCTCTAGTTTCATATAGGGAGAGCCACTATCTGATACAATCTGACCGGCCCAAAGGCAACTCAAAAAGTCAAACCCAAAAACCAATTAAAGCACACCCTTTCAACACAATAACACATCGCACTTACACATCATTAAATTGCTGTGATTAAATAATTATCACATGGCATCCCAGTTAATAGTCCATTTGACACTTTTTGGCATTCCTCACACACTTCCATGTTTACTCTGCTGGCTGCCGGTCTTCTGCTACAGAAGCGGAAGAATGGGATTTTGTTACTTCTACTTGACAGCATTCATGTGTTTAACTTGTCGGAACACCCACATCCAAAATTATTAGTATTTATGCATTTAAAATTAAATTTAAAATAAATGAACTACAGCAGATGTTTCTTGCTTTTCATGAGTGGGGTTGATTGTATAGTGTGAATATTGGGTGGTCATCTGAGCCTACACTGCTGGATGGATTGGTTTCCACTGTTTGTTTGGTTTATGTGATTTTGGTTATAAACTTTACAATACCCCTACAGCATGCTTCCCATTCATCCATGTACTACACTCACTAGTGATTATACTGACTTTCACTTCCATGCTATTGTTTGTTTATTTTGGGCGCCTTTTATTTATAATTAAATTACTATTACTTTATCTTAATCATGTGTGGTCTCCCTCTTTGTCCTTCCCATGAGCCGGGTTGTGACACTGATAATTTTAATTTTTAATACCTTGGACTGCTGACATCAGATTCCCTGCTGTGTTCGCTGCCTATGTCGTCACACTGCCGCTATTCAAGAGGTCAAGTGGGAGATATCAGAGTCCGCAAAAAAAAAACACATACCCGACACTACACCATATTGTCACTAGGAGGTTGACATGAACTTTTCTCCCAGTTGGCAGTTCATATTTATGGTAAATCCAATATGAAGGGAACGCGGTATCAGAATACTTGAACATTCTTCTTGCTAAGTTGCTACTTATAACATATCTAATACTGCGATATTCTCAAGTTGTAGGCCATGGATAATCAAAAAATAAGATGTAGGCAGGTTTCATTGCAGTGAGAGTGTTATTGTGTTGATAAGTATTGGGTGGGGCGTCCTGGTGCCTGGGTGGTCGCAGGCGCGTACCTTTAAACGCATCATCATGGGTTCGAATCCGGCCTGGGTTCTTTGTCACATGTCATTCCCCCCTCTCTCTCTTCTAATCTTTCCTGTCTATCTCTACTGTAAAAACTATCATAATACAGGCAAAAGCCCAGAAAGATTATATATAAAAAAAAATAATAATAAAACTTCACCTGTGGTTTGGGCCGCTTGGTTTAAACGTAGAAAACAGGAACCAGGTGCTAGAGGAACTAGAGAGGCCTCCCTCTTCTGTGCCTCAGGTGCGCTCCTCCCCTGCTCCCCCTGGACCCTCTGTCAGTCCCTCACCGCCCCAACCTCCCCCAAGTGCCACTGCTGTACAAGCTACACCTCCCAGGTCGGCCAAGCACTCTCGGGCAGCAGCCCTCTCTCAGCTATCGCCCCCTCTGTCAACCCCGACGGCGGCTGATCCTCAGTGACTCTCTTATCAGAAATGTAAGAGCAAAGAGAGCTCTAACTGACTGCTTTCCTGGTGTGAAAGCGTTGGAAAGTGTAGTCTTATTCGTATTCCTTTGCAAACCATCCTCTTCTTTGCAGCATGCCACTGGTGACACTTCTAATGTGAGATCTCTTTCAAATAAGAGCTTCATTCTAAATGTATCATGTCTCATAACCTGGATTTTTTATTTTGAATTGAAACCTGGCTTAAGCCTGGCGACTTTTTTTTTTAAATGCCTGAAGTGTGGTCTTGTCATATCCAGCAATATCTGAGTTTTATTCATTTGTATCTTCTGTTATTCTTAACTATGATAGAATCATTATGGTGGGTGGTTTTAATATCCATATTGATGGCCCATCTATCAGTTTAACCATACATTTTTAAGTATTTCTGAGTCTTTTAATCTTGTCCAACATGTTTCAGGCTTCACCCATAACCGAGGTCATATCCCGGGATTTGGTTTTCACTCTGGTGCTTACTCTTAAATCCAGGTACATGGTGGACTTTGTTTCGTATCATAAATCTATTCTCTTTGATACAAATTTCCGGACAGCTGCTGCACGTCTAAAGCGCACTATACAATGTCGCACCTTTAATGAGCACTCATATGTCCTTAACAAGCTCAGTAATAGTAATATGCCAAATGTCTATCACATTAATGAGATGGTGAGCTCCTTTAATGATATATTTGGCATTGGATGCTATTGCCCCGTTGAAAAATATGTTGGATCATTAGTAAATTTATCCATTTGGATCAATGACAGCATTCACCGCCTGAAAAGGGAATGAAGAAGGGCTGAGCATAGGTGGTTCATTATTTATATATGAATGAGTTACTGACCTCACTAAATGGCAAAATTAAGCGTGCAAAAGAGGCTTATTTTGCCAACTTAATCACTGCAAATATGCATAATTCCAGATTTCTGTTCAGTACTATCCATCATCTTGTATATACTGCCACATCTGTTGTTTCAGCCACCTGTGCTGAGGACTGTGAAACGTTTTTAGCATTCTTTAATGACAAGATCAATGGTATCAGAGCTAAGATCATGCCCTCCATCCCAAGCTATGCTCCTTCTGGCATGTGTGTTGACCTTGTGACTCATGACAATTTCTCTGCAAAACCTCATAGACACTGGGTGCATTCCATTTGGCCAAAATGCATCTTCTCCTCCGTCCTCGCGGCCTCGACTCCTCGCTGACTCGGCATCCAAAAATGAGCCGCCATCATTAAGGATGTTCCAAACGGTTAAAAGACGCATGAAGGAGCCTTCATGTCTCCTCGCCTCCATCCTCCAATGAGGCATGGCCGGAGGATACACAGGTGTATCCTCCATGCGGAAATAATGAGTGGAGATAATTCACGGGCCTGTATAGGCTAAGCCCAGCTCCATAGCTTCAGAAATGTGTAGAAAAAATAACAGATAAAATCCACAGTTGTAAGTAGTGTCTCTCATTCTGTATTAATCTTTCTTGTGAATTGTGTTTGTGTGTGTTGCCATTGAATTTCTCTTCAGGGAGAATAAATTCTTACTAAACCTCATTAACAGCATTTCATTGTCAATTTTGCACATTATGTTCTGAGTCAAATAGCCTAGAGGATCATTGCCTAACTCAATTCGCAAAAAAGAATCAAGTTCGACAATAACGCACAGACACACATCATAATACATTTCTTTTAGGTGTTGTACCTCCACATAGATGAATTACACATTAATCTGAACTTCGTGAAATGTTTCTATTTGGATGAAACTAGCTGCCATCCACGGAGTGGAAGAAGATACTGTGCGCCAGGAGCTTCAAACGCCACACTTCAAATGTCACTTCAATGTGGCGCGTGCGAGGATGTTCCAATTGACAGGACATTGTTCACTTGCTCAGTTCTCCTCATTTCCCCCGTGACCTTTTACTGTGGAGTCGAGGAGGAGATGCGAGGTGAAGAGAAGGGGAATAATCGCTATCAAATGGAACGCACCCACTGTTTCTCACATGCGAATATCCTCTAGTCCTCTGGATGTAATACCCTCACAGTTCATTAAAGAGATCCGGTTAGGGTAGGGCCCACCCACTAAGTGATCACTGTCACTTGTGAGCTAATGAGAATGTATAAAGCTGCCTGTTTCTGGCTGGCCACTTGGAAGCTGCATTGTTTGGTGAACACTGGTTTTGTGTACTTACTCACTTTAAGCAAACAGCAACCCAATTTAAAGATACTTAAAGAGAAACTAAACCCTAAATCAAAATCTGTGTAAAGCCTGACATCTAATGGTAAACACCATGCTGCTGAAATATCCCTCTGCTATTGGCTGATCTTTGGTGCCAGGTGATGTCACCTTTTATACCGTACAACAGGTGGTGACATCACCTGGCACCAAAGATCAGCAAATAGCAGATGGCTATTTCATTTTGGGGTTTAGGTACTCTTTAAAGTTTGTTTGCAGCTACACATTTGCTTTTAAATTCTATGAAGTTCTATGATTTTAACATATTCATCATCTTTAGGTGATCAGTGTTCCAATTGCAGTAGTAGCATTGGGAAGGGTAAGAACCACATTAAGGTATGGATGTTCTTATTGGATATTTATGTTAAATATTATTTCAGTGAAGGCAAGTGTTTAAACTGTGTGTGATCTCTAGGTCATCCTGGATGTGCCAGCTATTGTGCCTGCCTTCTTGTGTGCTTGAGTGTTCGTGCACTGTGCTAAAAATAAAAGGTAAATATAATATTGTTAGCGGACCTGGAAGGGGAGCGGTGTCCCTGAGGTGTTGTACTACAGGAAATGTACGACTCGGCCTCAGGTAAATATTGAATTTCATTGTATTGTTTGTTGTGTTGGAGGAAAGCCTTATCATGGCTGTTTATACATGTAAAATTGTAATCGGGTTGATGAAATAACATGGCATTTGTAGTTTTTACAGTCCTACATCCCCCTCTAACTCTCATTGTTTGGTTCCAGGCATGTCACAGACTGAATCAGTGTTTGGTTTTGTTATCACTTTTTGTTATCATTCCAGGTTTGGTTGTTCACAGCGGGTAATTATCACGCAATTAATCACTATAACTCCACTTGCTTTGCATAAGATCATTAATGGGTGTGGATTGTTTTGCAGTGCACTGAGTTCTGTTCACCTTGTTCTGGTGGTAGCAGAGTCCCTTCACTCCGGTGGGTCTGGGCCTTCTTCCCCTCTTCCCCTAATGATTGGTGATTTTTAATAAGGTTTTAATGAAAATAAAGCAAATTGCATATTTTTCTACTGGTGTACTGTGTGGGTCTAAATAGTTGATCGTAATAGGTACTTGGTGCTGTACAATTTTGTGATTAAGGGTGTTGGAGCCATTATGCCTTTCTTTGGAGTATTCTCTTTACTCTTTATTCTATTATTGAGATTTGTTGCTATTTTGGATTGTTTACATATACTAATGTTACATGTGTATCCTTTAGTCCAGAGTACCCCACCTTGCTTTAGTCCTGAGAATTGCATGGGGAGGGGAGGGGCTATGTTCAGGCAGGTGTGTCAGGTAAGATAGACAGGAAGTAGGAAATGGTTTGGGGGGAAAAAAATGTTTGGTGAGGGACTAGGAAGGGCATACATTTTCTTTGAACCACATTAGTTTTGAATCCTGATTTATCTTCTTGATCCTTTTTTTATTTTTTCCTGAAAATGACAAAACGAAAAAGACTGATTTGCATTTTTTTAACTGCCCTGATCATTTTTGGAAATATTTAATAAATACTTGTTATTTTTTCAACATAACTTGGACTCATTGGATTTTTCTTGGATGTGCGTATCAAAGTGTACCTAGTCCCACCAATAATGGAAAACAAAATGGAATGGAAAACAAAAAAAGCCGATACAAAGGGTCACACTAGGAACAGTTAGCCCTGATCTGCTGTCCACTGTAAATGAATCTCTGTGTCCCTGACTTTTTAAAGTCGGCCATTGTGCAGCCTCTTTTTAAAGAAAATAAAAAATTGCACAGTACTGAATCTACACTTTTGAGGGTCACAAATGACATCCTTGTAGATGCAGATGCGGGTGATTGTTCTGTTTAGGGCTACTTGATTTGAGCTCCGCTTTTGATACCATTGATCATTCCATCTTGACTGACACATCTGGGTCTGCTCTTAGTTGGTTTTCATCGTATCTAACAAATAGAAAATTTGTTTCTATTGGTGAGTTAGCCTCATTGTCAGCCTCTCTAACGTGGGGTGCCCCAGGGGTTGATTCTTGGTCTGATTTTATTTTCTTTACGCTTCCCTTGAGGCATATTATTCATCGCTTTGGGTGCATCTCCTACCGTTACTATGAGGATGACAAATATATCAGTCACACCCAATAATCTCATTAACCTGATTATTCTTCATAACTGTTGCCTGCAATTAAGGATTGGATGTCTCAATAATTTCCTTCAGTTAAACTCTGAAAAAGCAGAAGTGCTAGTTATAGGCTAAGATCTTATAATCACTAACATCTGTCAGTCTACTGGGCTTCTGGCACTAAATGCCAAGTCCACTTCCAAGAATCTCGATGTTTGACCAGAACATGAACTTTGAACAACATGTGAACACTTATTCTTGAATTATAATTCTCAAAGAAGGCTGTACCAGTCCCATGACCATTGAAATATAAATGGTCACTGTGGTTCAGAAGCAAATAATTAACGGGCCTGGATCCAAGCTTGCATCTTTCATAGATAAGAACATCATCCCGTCTGTAGGGAGCAAAGTCATCTACTCTTTTGCGCTTATGTCTATTTTGTTTGCATCATTGATCAGCCCTGAAAGCAATTGCCTCAAGAGAACAAATCTGGTATCATATCATATCATTGGATGTATTGCATTGTATCGTTCATCCAAGACTTGTGCAAATCAACGGTGGGCTGCAAGCAACGATGAACAAGTTACCACAGTTATTTTTGGATGGCTGATCGAATAATGCAACAAATAATACAAATATTTTATATAATTATGAACAGAACCAGAATGGCCCAGCCACCACTACATGTGCTGATGTCGCTAAGAGACTGTAGTATTTTCATTAGCTCCTGATTGAACTGTACATGTCTAAAATATCTGTGGTAATGCCATTTATAGGCCAGCTGATGGCCCATACATTACAGCTCCTGCTACTGCTACTAGCTTTCCCTGCAGTTGATTTAGAAGATTGCTTTTACCATTTCACATTTCTCTACAATTCAAATTGCTTGTGGAAACCTTTCACTATCTCATAGAAGTCCCCTTGTTTGCCTTTGTCATTTTACAACATTAGATTGTTTGAAATAGTTTTTGTATATTGTTCCTTGGATTTGGCCTATTTGTTCTAAGTGGGCTTAATTTCTTGTTGAGGATGTGACATTAATGTACTAAGCCTTGTTATGTGTATGTTGTAAGTAATATTAGTTGTTTAGTTGTTGTAGTGCAGCTATTATTGGTGAATGGATTTTAGAGCATCATTTGCCAAGATACTCACAGCTGGCAAGCATGTAGCGCTAAGCTAGTTTTCACTTGTTTTGTTTTTTCGTTTGTCAACTCTCCCTGTGTGTGTGTGTGTGTGTTTGCCAGGCTGGTGAACCCCATTCTGTGGCAAAGCAAGATACAGAGGCATCAGGCCTACCGACACAATAATTAAGATGAACTAAACAAAAAACAATCTTAATGAACTCAGTGCACTAAATCCTTCATGGAACTATGCACTCACTCCTCTCACCTCTCCTCTCTTGCCTCATTCGTCCGATCTATACTCAGGCAGAGCTTCTGAGGTTTTTGAGGGCAAATCTCACACACAAGTCGGTTGAATTTCAAGCAGCTGTCCATTGCCTTATTCCTCGCACATCTGCGTGACACTGTGGCTTGTTCCTGGAGTGGGGGGGAGTGTGATGTGTGTCAACATTTCCAACTCGCGTAGACAAAGGAAACTGTCAGTTCCACCAGCAATTTTTGTAATCGTATTATGAGTCGGGCTTGCTGTCTCTGTGACAATATTATGTGAAGGCAGTCTCGCCTATTTGTTCAAGCCACACAGTGTTTTCCCGTGCCATTTCCCATCCTACCCCTTATTAAGTGTTCATAATTCTCATCAAAGTATTATTCTGAGGGCATGTGAGTAATCTTATCTGTGAAATTAGTTTTGATACACTTTTGATGGTGCTCGCTGTTTCAGTGGATAAAAGCAACAGCCATCTAATTGTTGAATAGCACGCTGCAGGAGGAGAAGCAGAAACATTTACCAACATGTGTAGCCCATTGTTCTACTGGCACCACAGGGGGCATTTTGTCTATTTATTTTCCAAGTCTTGTTTTTATTCTAACAAATGAAAACTAGCTTAGTGCTAGTTTCAAGCTCGCCACCTGTTTTGTCTGTAAACTGAAAATATAGTATCTAAGCCAAGCTGATGACAACATAACACATTTGACAATAATCAATAAGACCCAAGGCAACCTGCGTAGGCCCTTATTTGATTTTAGGGATGAAATGCATGGCATACACTTTACATGCCCCCCCAAAATAAAGAATTAACAAACTCCCTCTCTCTCTGTGACTGGAAAAGCTACATGTTTCAAGATTCCTGTTTAGCTAAAGGCTACTATTAACTTTTCTTTTTTTATGCAACAAGATGTTAACAATATACAAGTACAGTAACAGGATATTATAAGTAACATATAGTAACTTTGCCGTTGTTTGTTGCTTTGTTGCATTTTTGTATTTGGCTCATTTACGTTCACATTGTCAAATTACACAGTCCTCCACTTTCTGTGCTGCATCTTGTGGTTTTTATCATTACAATGGAGAGAAAAGATCAAGCAAAAATTGCCAGAAATGTATAGAAGCCATATCTAAAAAAAAAAAAATAAGGGAGCAAAAATCAGGGAGCATTCAAGACCAATGTTCCCTCTAAGCTCTAATAATTTATCACATCTGATATCTTTTCAGTCATGAGTCATTGTTCTATTTAATCCCCAGAAATTTAGTCAAGGTAACACTTTATTTGGATAGTACAATGTTGATACTCAACTATCAGATGACAAAAGTAGATGTTCAACAAAGTGTCACTTGCCTGTTTTACAGATTATGCAACCGTAACCCTGACCTTTGTCTAACCCTAACCCCATTTCTAACCCTAACCTTACCTTAACATGAACTCTAACCCAGACATTGAATATCTATACTCTACTTTTTGCACTATTATGAGAATCATCTGAAACTCAGTAGACACATTTAGTGACACATTATAGCCACTTAATAGGAAGTTGAGTATCACCATTGGACAATCCAAATAAAGTGTCAAAATAAACAAGTTTAGAAGTATTCTTGGCAAATGATATTAGATGTGTGGCATTTTACCAAAGTTTAGAGTTTACTGAATTGACACCGGGTCTCAGCCCATAATGTCAGGGTTTTATGAATACCAGTTTTATGAATAACCCCTCATGTTGTTTCCAAACAATATTGCGTTATGAAGCATTAACTCTTCTCTTAAGATACAAAAGTTATACTGGGGAGATTTTTGGCTGCCTCTGCTGTTCTGACACATCTAGTATTCACCCTATTGATCCTGCAGGCGCTGATGTCAAGCCAGTGAGAATAAAAAGTAGGACTTCAGTTACTAACTTTAAAAATAAAACCCTTTATGATAATCATTTCACTATTTTTGAAGTAAAACAATGCACAGAAATGAAAATAAAGAATGCATTCAAGGAGAAATCTGCAATACATGAAACTACAATTGCTGTTGTTTTTTTGTTGTTGTTTTTTTATGATGGAAATGTACTTTTCACAGCAACTATAGGCCTATGCAAAATGTCATATATAAATATATTCTCAAATACCAAACGCATACCAGACAACTTGGAAGGCTGTCTACCATCTTATAAATGTCTATTTTAACCAATTTCAGTAGTAGCCCTGTGTATATGGCATCTTGCATAGGCCTATATGGCTATTAATATATGCTGTGAAAAGGACATTTTGCAAAAAGATGATGATGATTGCATTGAGTATTTTGATACAATTTTTGTTATTTTGTACATCGTAATACTAAATTATTCTTTTTTCCAGAGGTGACAAAGTTTCCGTTTTTATTTTTAAGGCAAAATCACCTTACTTCGGGTCTTAGCTATTTCTAGCTGGCTTGACTCTGCTTACACAGGCTGGACAACTAGGGCAGCTAATTAATGTCCCAAGGGCAAAATCCAAATTTAATTATTGTACAAAGCTAAGGTTTTGTATAAAACCATGAGCAAGCGAAGAGGCACACCCTAAATTCTCAGTGTGCACATTGAGAAGGCCAAGTCTAAATAGGTACAGCTAAAACATTTATATCTCAATCTGCAGAGGTCTTGTGTAACTGTGTAACTGCACAGTCTGAATCAAGAGCATCATTGTGATAATGTCTACAAACAGTGAACATTTGAGAAATACCAGCATGCGAATTTAGTTACCTAGTTTTTAACAAGTGTAATTAACTTCACTACCTGAGAGACAGGGGTTTCCCGCAAACACAGTAATGCTATACTGAAAACTAGAAATCCATGTTTGTGTATATTTGCCCCTTCAGCTATGGTAGCTATCAATCCATTAAGTGTATAGATGGGACAAGTTGGGGGGAAGGTGTTAAATTGTTACTTGAATATCCAGTGACTGCTTCCATTTAATGATATCTACAAAATTGTTACGCAGAGAGGACAGAAACTGATCCCTTTTTACCACAGTATTGACTGTGGTCTGTCCCTTTGGGTTTTTAACAGACTTTTTCCACTAGTGAGCAAAGCTATGTGAACCAAATTTACTCTGCAACAGGAGAGATACAAACTTCACAAAGATAACTAAATTCATTTCCACAGAGTTTAAACTCACAGCAAGATAAAAATCACATGGCATTAATTATCTTCAGAATCACTCCGGTGCTACAACAGCTTCCACTTTCTGTTTAATCCCTAAAGTAGGCTCCATTAGTTTCATTCACGGCACAACAAATGCTGGCCTAGAATTCTGGCACATCACACACAGTGGCAGTTGGCAAATCAATGCTAATGCACTGCTTACCTGTTTTCTACTAGTGTAAACAAGGCCGTGGACTAAACTGTGAGTGGCAGTTCTGATGGTTTCCTCGCCATTGCCCAAGCCTGCTGTCATTACAGCGGCTCCTCCTCCATGGGAAGATAGATGGGAACATCAGATGTAGTGCCGCTTGGCTGCCTGTCAAGTCCAATTGCATTCAGCTGAAATCCCCTTTTAGTCAGGTAGAACAACTTTGAGAGTGATGTCAAGAACTTCACCTCAGCGGGGGTAACTTCACCCACTCAACAATAAATACCGTTCGCATGCCCGCACAGACACACAGACACAGATGCATGCACACAGGCAGACAGTTGGCATGCTCTGCCCGTGACCTCCTACTGACAGAAAAACACATTGAAACAAAATGTTAATTTAGTAAGTGCAGAGCTGTCTGCATAACTGCATGGCTGAATGTTGGACTGTGCGCCTAATTGCATTATACTTCAACTGCATGCTCCGAAAGTTTCATTAGGATGTTTTTTTTGTTACGCAATGTATCACAAGGTGTAATACACATGGGAACATATTTACCAACTAAAACATGTATATGCCTCAACCACATTTTTAAAAGTCAACACATCGCCAAAGTTCTCATTTCCACGCTCAATATCCTTTCATGCATAGCAATCTAATATGCAGTCAAGCCAAACAGTTCATAAATCATTGAGATGGGTGAGAAAAGAGGTAAAAAAAACTGGCTGTGCTCATTATAAAAGATGGATGGATGGGGAGATAAATCCAGGAGCCACGGACAGGGACAAACATAATGTATCAGAGAACACACAACTCATACACGGATCGCTATGGGGAAGGCATGCGTGTATTTGCGTTTGTTTGTGTGCGCGTGTGTGTGTGTGTGAGAGTGTGTAGTGTATGGTTTTGTGTCTTTTTGTGTATGTAAAGGCAAATGACTTCATGATTAATTCGGGATGTGAAGCGAAAACATCTGTTAGGTAAGAACCAAGTGTGAGAATAATAACACTACGGAATGCACGGTGTGATGTTCTGGAGTTCCGGAATACTGCGAACAATGCCTAACAGTTCCACTGTGCATGAGAAGCTTGGAATCATCTTGAGTCATAATCGTCATTCCCTGTCTGTGTTAAGCTCTATCCTTCGCTCCCCCACAGACTGAAAAGCTGCTCAGGTTTACCCAGTTCCAGAAAATTAAAGTGCAACATGTCACACAGACGTATTTAAGCGGCAATCCTCTCTTTTATTTATCCCTGACTCCCTTTGGGCGAGGTGACGTCTAAATCACTGGCCCGCATTCCGCTTTTAAGAGTCCCTGTCACCCTCCCCACTCACTGATTTAAGGCCAATGGGTGGCACCGGCATCAGAGCCAGAGCAATCCATGCTGCATAATTCAACACTGCTCTCAAACCTGTCTCATTAAGGATCCTGGCTATGGTCCATGCCTCTGAGTATGAGGCTTTGAGTGACAGATCTGTTGCCAGCTTAGTAGAGACAGGCACAGCCCCAGCCTCATTCAGCCTAAGCCCCAGCTTCGGATTCAGTTTCAGCCCATCAAAACCTGGCGAAACCAGTCCTAACTATAACCTCAACATCACCCAGCCCCAACTCCAGTCCTGCTATCAGTAGATCTGCAGTAGGCACCCCAGGCACCAGCCCAACCGCAAGGCCCAAATCCAGCCACGGCTCCAACTCTAACTCGAACTTGAGATACTACACAGACTGCCCTCTCTAAACCGTAGTTCTCAGCTCAAATTGCAGCTCCAACTCTTGCTCTGGTTCAATCCAATCCATCCAAATCCTCAGCCCTGGGCTTAGCCTCAGGCCAGGCGAATCTCAATCCCAGCCACAGCGACACAGGCACATGAACCGCACAAAGCCAAAACGAGTTAGGGGAATCATAGATTTATCTGCTTGGATGCAGTGTTTGCCACATTTGACTGACTTGGTAACTGAGAAGGAGAGATTGCCTTCTGCATCAGTGAGAGTTTCATTAACGTGTTGACAGAGGTGGGAGACACACACTGACCTGCTAAATGAGGGGGGCAGGTGACAATCACAGTTTTACACAGGAAGCTGTTTGTGGCAGTCTTCACCTTGGCCCACTCACCATCCTGTTGAGACACACATACAGCAAGTTACAGAGATTTGTTGGTATTTCCTGTTTGGTATGGTGGGGCTATTTATAAGTGTATTTTTCTTTTTACAGATTTTTGAAAGAATTTGCTACATATGCATTTTACATACAGTAACTACAAATTGCAATTAAATGAATTTATCTGGAGGCATTGCTGCTTCAGGGTAGCTGACCCCAAATTCTGACAGCTCACATGTGCGTAGGGGTTTGTCTATGTGCACATTTTCAGTTACCTCTGCTGTCCTACTTCAAAGCTAAATTACATCCTTCTGCAAATTATTCTGCATAGACTTTTTACAAATGCTACACAGGCATGTTTTATTCTTTGAATAGGCCTAAACCTTGCTCTTTTGAAAATAATATAAAATATAACATCGAAAGCCAGTAGACTTTATATGCTTCTAAAAAGATTACTATTCACAAAAAAATCGAACATAGTTTTACAAGTTTGACTGATTCGTAATAAATTATCTTTTATACTTTTACCAAGTCAGGTAATCTCTTAAAGACCTTAAAATCCCAAAGACTCCTGCATTGTTTGGAAAGGTATGGCTATACAGTAGACAGTGTTTGGGCAGGTGTATCAACTACGCCTCAGAGTGTATACAAGCCATTTACGCAAATGAGATGCTAAAATAACAGTTCAAAGTCTCTCCCTTATAATTATGGAGCTCTTACGTGCCCAACCCCTTGGTCTCATATGTATTTCCTCTCCATTCACAGCCTCTGGTGATAATTAGAATTCACCCACCACAGAAATGTGCAACATAGGAAGTTCTTGTTTTCTGAGATTGTAAAACAGATACATATGTTAACGTAGTGGAAATCAGGAATAAAAAAAAAACAGCTTCAAATTAACACATGTTCCCTGCACAAAGGTATACAACTGTGATTGTTGTGACTTTTGCTAATTGTCACCATAGGCTATGAGAATAGGGTTTAATAATGATGTCATTATTACTATCATTATTACTATTTTTAGTAGTGATAATAGTAGCAGTGGTGGTATTATTAGTTTTATTAGTAGTATATTTTATGGGAATCGTAGAGGTTCAAGTCGCATAGACTCCTGGCTGGTGAAATATAGTAATCAATCAATACACACATACACAAATGCATGTATAAAAACAGCAGCGATATACTGCATATTTCCGTGATGAGGAGCATTGTACAGCTCCACTCTAGCATGCATGTGGCAAACTGGGCCTCTCAGCTCCGGATAAGGAAGACAGTCAGGCGGAACAGACAGCCCCCTCACAGGAGACGGCCTGTTTCCCCACTGAGGAAGCTGTTATCTCTGTGTCGCGCCTCATCAATCCCTGAGTGAGCTGTTACTGTACTCTACCTGCCATATGGCCGTCACAGCCGTGCCCAGCCGGACATTCTCCCACCCAACACGCTCTGCCATACACTCCGAAAGCTGCTGTGTGCCGCCCTGTGGAGAGACAGATATTGCAGTCCAAAAGCGGCTTAAAACTCAGGGATGCCTTGCCTGGAAGGCTTGAACTTGAATACGTTGCATAATGTAAATGGGAGGTACTTATGGGCACCAGGAGATGCAAGCAGTGTGGAAGTTGTACTAGCCCCCAAGGCGGTGGCTCATAATTTTAATGTGGGCTAGTGCAGATTTGTTCTCAGTGGCAAGAATTTGAATCACGGCTTGAAGAGTAGTGTCAGAAAATATATCCCTGTGTGCGTAACATAAAAGCAAAACTAGAGATTTTTAGAGAGCTACATTTTCTTGAAGTCTCATTTAATGCGCCTTCAAGTTATATGTGTCTTTCTTTCTCTCTCTCTGTCTCTCCCCCCTCTCTCTCTCTCTCTCTCTCTCTCCATCTTTGTGTGTATTTTTCCCCTTTTAGACTGACTCTTACTGATACAGCCAATTAGCAAAAACTACCACTGACATTCCGTTATAAATTTGTACACTACCCTTTCATAAAAAGAGATAGGGATGGGAGAGACAGCAGGCCCATTCCAGTTCACATTTAACCCAGCCTCGTACTGCAGCTGTGGCGTAGTCATACCAACAGTTTTCTTACTTTCATTCCCACAGGAAACATCCGGTATATGTGATAATAAGGAAATGGACAGAGCAGAACAGATGGAGAAAAGGTGTGGAACTCGGAACTCAAGTTCACATATTCTTTCATGAGAGCCATCGGTTTTCTTAGCCTTCAATATTTGTACTCCACCACTGTGAGGAGAGACAGTGCTCAGAAGCAATATATTCCACAAAAATAGAACAGTATGGAACCGTAACTTCAAAGTATTATACATTTTGGTCTATTATTTGCTTCACGCTGAGAGAAGGCATGCCGAAAAATGGGAAAATCCAATACAGACCATAGCTGAGAGGAGGAAAAGATCTGAATCAACGGTGCTCAGAGGAAGAAGAAAGGCAGTGGGTTTGTGGGGGGCAGGTCTCAAATGGGTGGGGACGAGGGGCTGGGTGCTGAGTGGAATAAAGCAGACCGAAAATCCAATGCGGACTGCAGTTGAGAGCTAAGGCACCTGATTCAACAAAGTGCTATATAAGAAAGATAAAAATGGTCTAGGGGAGGGAAGGAAGTGGGGTGGGTACCTTGACCTTGAGCTCCTGGGCAGAACCTGGAGTGCTCTCCAGCAGCGACATCACCCCTCCAGCTGCTGCAGCGTACATGAGGAAGAACAGGAAGGACATCTGGGATGGCTCCATGCCAAACACAGTCCTGCTGCACAGCCCCATCTCCTCTTTTAGCTCTGGAAGAAAGGGATGTTTTCATACAATAGCACTCACACATACATTATGTAGGCATGTGCATGGTGTGCATCACGCAGTAATGATAGCATTCTGGGAGGTTGTAGACAGTAGTTACACAGCTAAACACTGTACACTGCATTCTCAGATCACTGCATCATATATTCTGCAGGATGTCTTACCATCCTTACACTGCAAAAACTGACAAACTTGTTAAGTTATTTAATCTTGTATCCAGACTTATTAAGCTTATTTCAGGATTTTTTCAATGAAATCATCTTACTGCACTGGCAAACAAACATATGTCATAATTTGGCATGTATCAAGTGAAATTTATTGAAACCAGCAAGATTATCTGCTGGTGCAGTGAAATAATTTGACTAAACATATCATGAAATAAGCTTGATAGGTCTGGAAACAAGATAAAAACACTTGACAGCTTGTCATTTTTGCAGGCAGCCAATAAGCCACCGATAGGGAACACTTAACAAAGAGAGACCTGACAGGATGAAGATGATTTCATATTTAATTCATCATTTGAGATAGTTATTTTCCTGTCAACTGTAGATGCCTGTAGTCAACAAATCTGGTGGAACTACAGAGCATTTTTTAACTTGGCGTAAAATCTAGGCACAGCTATTAAATGTCACTACACTTACATTATCTATACTTAGAAACCATCTATATTGCAAGCACAGATCCTGTACAGATCCACAGCACGTGTGTTCAATTAAATTCAATGCACTGATGCATTATGACACGGTTTCGGTTAAATAATTCCGCTAATGTCACTTAAATACCACAGGTAATAACTGTACCTCTCTACAGGTGTTTTAAAATCCTAACCGATTTGGAAATCGCGTTGCATCGCGCACATAAGGAGAAACTTAACCAATTTTCTTCTCTCAAATCGCAAACAAGCTCACACTACAAGTTTAGAACATGGCGGTGCATCACAAACTACAAGATATTATTAAGATGATCTTGCCCGACGGAGCTGCTGTATGCAACAACTCACGTGACCATGGAGAGGTAAGTGGCAGATGTTTACAAACATGGAGGCGGAACAGCTGCTTTGGTGTGTTCAGTAGTTTACCAAAGAAAAGCGAAAGGCCAGACGAATTTGGATGAGGAAATGGCTGGAGAGACAGACATAGGCAAAGTGGGCTGTCCGTTCCGGAGGACCGGAGGTGACAATTTAAAACCGTCAGTTTTAATATCTGTCTGTTATAACCAGGGGTTAAAGTGGGATTTGGCAGGTGGGGGAACCCTGTTTCCGGGGGGGAAACAGGGTTTTACAATGGGTTTTACAATGTAAAATTATGTTATATTACTAGATTTCAGCATTGAGGTGCTTACATTCATGATTTTGCATAGGAATACTAACCTAAAAACCTATTATTGGGAATCGCGAGAAAGTTTCAGAGCGACAGAGACACAGAGCGTCCCCGTAACCATAGTAACTCACTCTCACTCCTGCCTGTGTGCGCACGGCGCCAGAGGAGAGGGAGAGACACAGAAGAGCCGCTGACTGAGATTACTATTCTGTGCTATACTATAATGATAATATATTTTTATATATATTTATTATTATTATTATTATAATATAATAATAATATAATACTATATTCTGTGCCGAACTTCAGTTCCGACCAAGACTCAGATCCAGATTTCTCCTCTGATTGTCGGGAGGGGCGATTCGGGGATAAATCGGCGAAAAACTCCTGTAATCTGAGCCCGGCATAACGTTAAAGTTTATAGGGCAACGGAAGACGTGGATGTATGTAAATTAATAGTGTGGGGCTCAGTGCACTAGTAAAATAAATAGTGACAACCGAATTTATGAATGAGAGTGAATTTGCATAGTATGGTACACACTGGAGCAGAGTGGAGTAAAATTACCAGACTTAACTTTAACTTTACTTCAGACCAATATGGCGGCTACCATTGCCTGTCACTTGTGTATTTTCGGTTTACTTGACACCAGTAACACCAGTAGCCAGAGGCGACAATATATCCATAAGATCTTAATAAACTGCCACTGACAGCGGCATCATATTCTCTTTTTCCACCGCATGGACTTGATACTTTTAACGGCAACATTTGGGCCCAAGACCGCAGAACTGGTAGGAACAACCGCACTGTTGAGGAAACAGACTGGATAGAAAATTTGAGAATGTCTCACAACACTTACCTACATCTTTTTCAAAATAAGGATGATAATGTTACGTAATGTAACGAGTGTTGCGCCTTAGGTCACGTAACCACCAGTTGTCCAGTCCGGTTCTGGTACACACTACTCTGACTAACCGAATCCGTCCTCAAATTCAGTAGTCAACACCTGAATTTTCAGGGAGTGAGTTCGGTTGTAGAATGCGGTTCTCTGTTGAATTTAACACGATTAAGCTCCAATGATGAGTGACAACCGTATTTAGTTGCAGTGTAGTGGCATTTAGCCCATAGGCGAGAGCCCTCTAGAGGCCATCTCACGAAACGACATCTCATTAAGCGTTAACTGACTGACTGACTGACTGACTGACCTGAATTTGGCTCGTGATGCCAAGCAGAGAGATCTGCCCTGTTTCAAGACACATAAGATAAGATAAGATTGCACTTTACTGACCCCCTGGGAGAAATTTGGGTGCTATAGCAGCAATTGGCGGAACAATGCCAAGGAAGTACAGGAAGGGTAATAAGAAATAATACAGGAAAGGTAATAGGAAAGGTAATATAATGAAATAAACTATATGATAGTGTATAGTGTCTATAAATGGTGTGGAGCATTAGTCCTGTGCTTCTGCATTGGAAAGAAATGAATGTTTCTCACCCCAATTGCAGCTTTTTTCTTGCTTTTTTAAGAAAAGTAAGATTTTGAGACTGAATACATAGAATGACAGTATTCTATGATCAGTATTTTCTCACCACAAGAAGCAAGAAGGAACACCAGAGTGGTCACGTCAGAAAGGCAGAAAAAAAAAGTGATGTGAGCATGTGTCATCTCTGACCTCTAGTCCAGGCATGTTGCTCAACGTAGGAGTGAAGGGTCATGCTATCCAATTCCACAGCATTGGGAGTCCTGGAGGGGTCCTGGACACACACTGTGGCACACAGTCTGTCAATCTGTGTGTAAAATGCCCCAACACACACACACACACACACACACACACACACACACACACACACACACACACACACACACACAGAGGTTTACCACTGTGGATCAAAAGCATCCTGTTGATACAGATAACAAAAAGAATAGTTGTAGGCTATGAAATGTGATACCCCCACTACATTTTTTCCTATATTTTCTACCACCACTCATTTTTTTCCTCCCACATTTTCTACTGAAACCATTTATCTGAGACAATAACGTTTCTGGTACTTAGTTGGGTGTGATAAATGTGCTCTTGTGCTATCAGTCCAAATTCACACAGCATTGCTAATGTAGAACATCATTACCACGTCCATTTGGGACACCATATTGATTCCCAGCATGGTAAGGATATTGGACAATAAAGCTGATTAAAAAGATGCCTGGTTGTATGAATTGCCCTCTGAAGAAATATCTTGAGTGAGATACTCATTTATATGGTCTGTAGTCTGTCGTCTATCAATTTACTGAATGAGTCATCATCTGTTTTTTTCCTGCTACACATGAGAAATTCAACAAACAACAATTAAACCACTTTTCTGTTTTGTTAGTATTTGGCCTCTGAGATTTGTGGTTATGTAGCTCATCCTTGTCAGATAGTTTTAAGCATTATCTGGGGCATTGGAGAAGCAGCTCTGAGTTAGTGAGCATAGTCCCAAGTACTGAGTGTTGCTGTGTAAGTCGAGGCTGACACTGTCGTCTCACCTTCCACAGGAGCTGGGTGAGGTCCATTAGCACCATCGGGGATAGCATGGGGATACTTGTTCTGTAGGTGCGGACCTTGGCGTCTGGCCCGCCCATGTGGTGCACCTTCTTGCCAATGTTGTATTGCGGGTAAACCTCCAGACCGAGTTCCTGTATGAGCTCCATGACGTGTGTTTGGGTGCTGAAAGAGAAAGGAGATGACCTTTGGCACAAGTAAAGCAAAGGGGTTAAAAATGTTGTAATGTTTACATTTACAGTGTATCAGGATTTATAGGGTCACTTCACTTTCAATTGATATATAATTATAATCGCAGTAGCCTAGGGGTTAGAAAAGTGGGCTCGGGACCAGTTTGGCAATTGTGTGAATCCCTGATTGGCTGGGAAATTCTGGGCAGGACACTTAACCCAGTCAACTAGATCAGTGGTTCTCAACGTCGGGTCCGGGGACCACCAGGGGTCCTTGAGGGGGTTCCAGGGGGTCCCCAGCAAATTGCTGAATTGTTAAACTTCACCATTATTTGTGTCTGTAGATATACTGTATATCTAGCTAGGAAAGTCCGCACACTGTAGCTCCTTTTTGTTGCTTTATTGGCACCACAAAGTAAGTGACGTTTCGAGCACACTGCTCTTCTTCAGACTTGAAAAAGTCTATAGATCTGCCCTGTTTCAAGATACATAAAATAAGATAAGATTGCACTTTATTGATCCCCTGGGAGAAATCCAGGTGCTATAGCAGCAATTGGCGGAACAATGCCAAGGAAGTACAGGAAGGATAATAAAAATAATACAGGAAAGGTAATAGGAAAGGTAATGTAATGAAATATAAAATGATAGAACGAATATAAAATCATAGTGTATAGTGTCTAAGTGGTGTGGAGCATTAGTCCTATGCTTCTGCATTGGAAATAAATTCATGTTTCTCACCCCAGTTTTTTTCTCCCTTTTTAAAGAAAAGTAAGATTTTGTATACATTTTTTGAATACATAGAATGACTTTAAGATCAGTATAAGTCTATAGATATACAGTATATCTAGCAAGGAAAGTCTGCGCACTGTAGCTCCCTTTTGTTGCTTTATTGGCACCACAAAGTAAGTGACGTTTCGAGCACACTGCTCTTCTGCAGACTTGAAAAAGTCTGTAGATGCACAAGGCTGCTGCACATGCTTTAAAGTCCAACACTCTTCAAACGTCGGTGCGTAGATTCCAGGAACGTATCAATTCAACCAGCGTGAAGAGAATCCACACACTACTTAACAAGAGGAAAAAGGTCCTTCTCACTGAGGAATCAAAAAATATATTATATTTTATTACATGATGCTCATAAGAAAATAAAGTGCAAACATACAAAGCTTTGTCAAACGTTTCGATCACATCTTCCTCAGTGCACTTTATGTTCTTATGAACATCAATATAATATATTTTCAGATACCTCAGTGAGAAGGACTTTTTTTCCTCTTGTAAAGTAGTGTGTGGATTCTCTTCATTCTGGTAAAAATTGCGTTTTACAGGTATAACAATAGCAATATAAGGTGAGTGGTGTTCCCCTTTAACACTCTACCAACTTTATTAATTTAATGTTGGATGTAAACTAAGAGAAATTTGATTTGATTTTCCTGCCTCAGACAATTTTTCAATTATAGAGACAAATCACAATAAGCCCGGTCTTATTTAGTGCGGGGTGGATACTACTCAACCTGAACTGTCATAATACAATCTTCCTTCTCGTCTTGCTCATTCAAGCAATATCACATTTGCTTGTTTTACTCCATATTAGTGGGAGTCTTGAAGCAAAGCTCATGTGATGTGTGAGGTTTAATAACTTTATTTGTTATCTTCCCAACTGTAGATAGCCAGTGAACTGAGTTATCACTGTACTGACTGTCATCAGCTGTGCACTCTATAACATGGCAAAGCAGAAAAGGTCAGGAGCAAGATTCAGAAAGATATCAAGCAAGGTTCCAACAGTTTTGTGTGTTTTCTTTTAGTTTGCGACTGACTTTTCTTGGCCAACTGTTGCACACACAACTGAGGTGGCAAAGAGCTGTCGCTGCCAAAAATGCTGTTGGAGTCATATATTATGTGATGTAATTACCAGCCTTTTCTGATTCATACTGTAAACACCTCTTAATAAAATGTTTATAAAGATTTATAAAACGGGGATTAAATAAAGACTGTATCAGAGTTTGGTTGCTTAAAACGTATGTGTGTGTGTAATTTCTACAAACACGTTATGAGAAGAAGGCTAATAACCATTGAATACATTTAATCTAGTTTTCTATAAACTAGATTAAATGTAAGACTTCTAAATCTGACATCAGTTGCGCTTTTCCAACTACCAGTAGCCTATTGACAACTGTTTGTATGGTGAGACTGCAATTTCTGAAGTTTCTTTTTTAAAATATGCATTTTTTTTTGGTGCACATGGCAGATTCATTTGTACTAAACTGTGCTCACTCTCCAACACAAAGGATTATTCTGGTCACACAAACTGGTGATCATATTGAATGAAGCTACCTTCAATTTCATCCCAAAAATGTTATTTCACCTGGCTTTTTCATTAGCCCTAAGTCCTTTATCTAAGTTCTGATTCATATCTATGCTTATATACTGTACATCCCTCACCATTTTCATGCAAGTTAGCTTCTCATAAATGCTTACTTGCTCCTTTGTATACTCCAACCAAACTGAAAAAATCAAAATGTCCTTGTATAGAGGGTAAGAGGCTAATTATTGATCTTTGTACTTGTATTCAACCACTCTCTATTACTGTTAGGACTTTGAGCAAAGGCGGAGCAGAACATACCGACTTGCCAGCACAAGAGGGCAAAGGATGCATATATTGCAAAATACACTTTATACAGTATATCTAAGTAGCCTCTACATCACATGGTCAAGGTGCCCACCATCAGTTTGTGTCACGTCCAGCTTGCATCCCTGCTGCCATGTGTGAGGCGGTTCTCATCAAATGCAAACATGCCCTCTCATTTTCTAAGTAGTGGACATACTCCACAGTGACAGGCACCCTTAACTGTTGGGGTGCAGCAAGGGTCAGATCGATAGCAATCCGTAAAATAATCCTCAGTCTGTGTCTGCAAGGCAGTGTGTCAGTAAGTGGATTTGTAATGATTCTCATCTGGATGAAGCTCACCAGTCAAACTGAAGTTCAATTTCTCTGCCTGTTCCGACATTACCAGCACTTATGGTTTCCTTCAAGGTCTTCTGCAGAATGGACTATTTCGTACGACTAGGGCGTGAAAAAACCCAAACTATCTGTGATTGATTCTCCATTAAACACTTTCAGCTATTTTCAGCTTGCTCCAGAATGACTGATTGTTAGCCTGTAATCCTCTCACTGTAACCACTTTGCAGACATTACTTCTACAGGCCAAATCATTTTTAATTTGTCGAATGTACAATTTAACTCTACTGTATTTCCATTGCTACCAACTGCTTTTCAATAATACAGGTCAGAGAACAAATTACTATCATGAGCAAACTACTCCTCTAATTCTGTTCTTGTCAACTGGAAAATGTCTGCAGGCCATATTCCTAGAATAGAGAATAATCTTAGAATAATCAGTGATATCTTCTTTTTTCTGATCTCAATTGGAAAGACATCTTGATTTATCACTTTTGCATGTGTTGCTTTGCCACCTGGCCACCTCTGTGTTCTTGTAATGAATAAAATGACCAACATTACCTTCCTACCCACTGCCCTCCAAAGTCCCAGCGATCAACACCTTTGTGTGCTGGTATTTCTGTGGACACCGTGCGGCCGCCCACTCGGTCTGGGAGGCACACAAGACATGATTAAGTTAGACAGAGCAGTATCTCTTCTCAAGAATGACTAAACTAAACAAACCCACTAGAAAATGATTCACTGTTGCATGTTACAGTCATGATACGGTCAAACTTTACAAACCTTTTCCTTCCAGTATCAGCATTCTTAACTCGACATTCCTTTTTCTGAGCAAATGAGCCGCGCTCAATCCAGATATTCCAGCGCCGACAATAATAACGTCCCAAATTTCTTCAGTCATACTCAAACTCAAGTGACTGTGACTTTATGTGTCAAATGAGCATGTGCTGCTAAACTGTGAAAAAAGAGACAGAAATCCCTCTTGTATTCCCTTGTCTTCTCTGTATCAGTGAGGTTATCTGCAGCACCATGGGCTGCTCTCATAATAGTGCACTTTGGAATTAAGAGTCACTGTGCTTTTGACCTACTTGGCATAAATCCCTATCCTGTGTAAACTTCAGCAATAAAAGCCATGAGAGCCTTTACAGTGATTTTAGAACAGCGAGGAGGCATTGTTAAGTGCAAAGTCTTGGGTGGCTTATGCTTTGTAATACAATTGTGTTAAAACATAACGCAAATGTCCTTTTTTTAAAATTTTGAATCAATAATTAATAATAATCAAATGTTATGCATAAATATACGTACATGCCATATAAACATAAATACACAAAATTACAAAAACATTTATCTTTAATTTGTATTTTACACAGATGTAATATGTATCAAATATGTGGGTTTTTTTTTTTTATCAAGGATCAAAGCTAAGAGACACATTCAAAAGGTTATTTGGCATAAAGAAATGTCCATAATTTTCACGGACATTTTTCCCTTTCTCTAGCAATACGTACTGTGCATGTGCACACCTGAGACCTGGTTGACAGTTTTATATAACAGAGTTAGAAATAACCTCTATTATGAATTTCTACAAAATTGATATGCTTCTCTTACATATGTATACGGTAGTTTTAGAGCCACCTGGTGGGTTAAAAGCGCAACTGCATAGATTCCTTCCTTCTCGCGCACCGTACGTGCCTCAGCAAAGAAAATACTTCCAAGCTGGAGGTGGGTACACGTGAGCAATGTTGCAACCAATATTTCTATGTTTAATGCTTTAAAATTGTTTTTGTAACCTTCAGTAGCATGTATTTTGACTGTAAGCACTACTAGCATGTAATTGGAAAGTTACAGACATTTATGTGCAAGAATGGTAACTTTATCCACGAGTAGCACTTTTGGTTGCATGTTGAGCTAATGCTAGTTAGCTAGCCATGCACTTGCTGGCTTGCTCCCGGCCGTAATGTTTAGTAATTATTTTACATTCATTTTTCTACTCTTTGTTATACAGATCTTAATGCTTGCAGTTGCATAACACACCGTTGATGACGATTGTGTGTGTTGCTGATTTTTGTACCAGAATAAAGAGAGAACCAGAGTGAGAGCAAGTCCTGTGTGGCCGTGCCGTCCTTCCTGCACCATAAACATAAGGGGACACATCCACCATAAGTCCACAGAAAGACACGACCCGTTACACTGGTGCCGTGACCACGTGATTCAAGGTCTGCTCGATGCAGATCGCCTGACCAAGGGTGCAGCGTGGATTGCGTGGAAGAAGTTCATGGTGGAACGTCATCTGTCCTGGAGTTTGAGTTATGGTCAGGTACTCAGGACTGTCAAAGCCTCACTGACTGAATAGGGTTCTGGTTGAACTGTTTGTATTTACACTTTCAAGTCTGAATTTGAGTTTTATTTTATTGTCTTTTATTTTTCTCTGTGTTTTCGTGGTAAAATGGCTAGTAGGTTTCAGCCAAGTGATGAGTCTGATTATAGTCACTTCTCTTTTGGGAGGGGTAGAGGTGTAATGGGGGTTCATTTGCAGTCCAGTGGGTCTGTTGGGAGAGATGTGGGTGCTTCGCCTGTGTTGCCTGCAAGAGATAGGGATTCAGGGTCAAGTCAGGATCCGGCTGGGTCACCTATGGGACAGATGTCACGGGGTGGGCCACATCATTCAACACCCAGTGGTGAAAGTGACACGTTACACCAGTTCAGTGACATGATCTACCAGTTAGGCTCACAGATAGGGGAGTCTATTGCAGCCACACTTATGTCTAGTGGTGCTATTGGTAATGTTGACCAAAGTAGTGCTCCTTCACACAACCAGGCCACTCAGCCTTGCGGCAATGTGAATACACTCAGTGAGAATACACGCATTAATGTAATTGTAAAATCTGACAGGGAACCCGTTATTTTCAGGGGTGATAATACTGACAAATACACAGTGACTGAATGGGTTGAGTTGATGAAATCTTACATCAGGAAGCAAAACTATGATGTCTCATTGCAGACAGAAGAAGTAATGGGGAGGTTAATGGGGAAAGCCAGGGATGTGGTTAAGATAGGCTTGAGGAGCGACCCCTCGCTTAACACTTCTCGCACCCCAGATGTAATATACAACATGCTGATACAGTATTTCAGTAACACGTCCTCATGCCTGCCCCTACAAGACTTCTACTCAACTCTACCAAATCAGAGAGAGAATCCCATTGACTACTGGATACGCCCAACAAGGCTGCAGACATGGCTGAAGAAGGTTTAAAGCATCAGGGCAGACACATGGAGAGTATGGGAGGAGAAATTGCTAAGATGTTTGTGAAGCACTGCCCAGATCCAGAGCTTGCATCTGTGTTTAAATACAAGCAGATACATGAATGGACATCAAAAGAAATACAGGAGAGGATAGATGAATATCAGCGGGAGCGGCTGTCTTCTGTGAGAGTGCACATGCCTGAGACTCATGCAGCAGCACTGTTTTGCAATGAAGCACGTACAGAGCCTCACAATACATGTAGCACAGAGACATCCAGTGCTAACTCTCTCTCGACCCCAACTCTCTCTCTTGGGGTTGTGCCGTCTCTCTCTCCCTCACCTGTCTTGTCCCAGAACCAGCAGCAGTCTTTCTCTCCAGTCCCTCAGAGCCAACAGCCATATCTCCCTCCCTTGCCACAGAATCAACAACAGACTCTCTCTCCTCTGCCACAGTACCAGAGGCCCTCTTCCGTACCACAGAGCCAGCTGCCTCCGAGTCAACAGCATGGCAGTGATGCTATGCTTGGTGAGATGATGTCAATGCTCAAGGAGCTTCTAACTAAAGTGCGGGTTGGAGATGGAAGGCCCCTCTTGCGGCGTGGCGGCGGACAAGTTCGGAACCCGGCCTATCCTATCCATGAAACGAGCTGTCAGGTCTGTAATGATGAAAGCCACACTACAGAGTCCCACTGTCGTTCTGCCCGTCTCTGTTTCACATGTTTCAAGTCCGGTCACACAAGGCGCTCATGTCCCAGTAGGACCTCAGCCCGTGACAATGTGCAGGGAAACTAAATGACCCGTGCTTTAAGGGAGGCCACACGGGTCATGACAAAATCTCCCACATACATGATGCTGCAGGGCTATACAACAATGTTAAGGATTTGGATGAGTCAGAGACTGTTATCATTCAAAACACACAAAACGTCAGGAGCAGTGACAGTCTATTTTACACTCCTGTTGCAGTTGGAAACAGAGTGACTCTTGGTGCCATGTTAGATAGTGGTTCGATGGCCTGCTCATTGAGTGAAGAAGCGCAGAAGAAGCTTATTGAAGCTGGTGTTTTTGATCTGAGCAGTCAGGAGGTGTCAAACGCCGTTTTCATCGGATGTGGTGGTGTTCGTGTGAAACCTAAATCAGTGGTGAATCTTGAGATGGAAGTCTATGGATGTAGAGTATCAGTCCCCACTTTCGTTGTGGAGAATCAACAGGATGATTTGATCGTTGGCTCAAATGTCATCAGGCATTTAGTCCGTCAGTTCAAGAAAGATGCAAGCTACTGGGAAGCCGTGTCGATGTCTGGCTCAGGTAACCAAGAACTTGTACAGTTCCTCTCTCTACTCGCTGGCCTGGAACGTTGGTCTGATGACGAGGTCCTGGATAAAGTAGGCACAGTCAGATGCAACAGAGCTGTCACCCTGCCGACTGGCAGTGAGTATCTAGTGTGGGGGAAACTTCCTAAAAATGTGAGGATATCTCCAGGCAGTACTGTCGTGACGGAGCCAACCTCTTCTCACTCTGCGCCCAGGGGCATCATGGTTGCCAGGGTGGTGACACCTCTCTGGGGTGACAGATGGGTTCCACTCAAGATCCTTAACATCTCAGACAGCCCTGTTACCCTGCGGAGGAACGCCAAGCTTGCTGATGTCTACACCTGTCTTGCGCTGGAAGATATGGAGGTCCCAGAGCTCAAGAGCTCTCACCAGGCTACATCTGTCGAGCCTGCTGGAACATCAGCTCCGACGGGGGATGTCAAGGCTGTGCAGGAGAGACTGGAGCGTGTCGGCCTGGGAGACCTGGACCTCGAGTCTTGTGATGTATCAGCAGATTGGCAAAGCAAGTTGGCTGATCTTGTGATCAAATATGAGGACATCTTCTCTCGCCATCATCTGGACTGCGGTGAGGCCAAGGGGTTCGTGCATAGGATTCGGCTCACAGACGAGAGGCCATTCCGTCTGCCCTACCGACGTGTGCCGCCTGCCGAATACCAAAAGCTCTGCCAGGTTCTTAATGAGATGGAAGAGAAAGAAATAATCAAGAAGTCCGCCAGCGAGTTCGCCTCGCCTCTCGTCCTTGTATGGAAAAAAAATGGCGACTTGCGGGTGTGCACAGACTTCCGATGGCTCAACAAACGAACACTGAAGGACGCTCATCCCCTGCCGCACCAAGCTGACTGCTTAGCTGCCCTGGGTGGAAATGCATTTTTCAGTACGATGGATCTGACATCTGGCTTTTATAATATGCCACTGCATGAAGAGGACCGCAAGTACTCTGCATTCACGACACCCATGGGTTTATACGAGTACAACCGTCTCCCTCAGGGCTTGTGCAACAGCCCAGCCAACTTCATGAGGATGATGACCTGCATATTCGGCGACCAGAACTTTCTCAGCCTGTTGTGTTACCTCGATGACTTGCTGGTCTTCGCACCAACTGAGGAGTTGGCTCTGGAACGGCTGGAGATGGTTTTCAGTCGCCTTCAACCACACAACCTGAAATTGGCCCCGAGGAAGTGTTGGCTGCTCAGGAGGTCCGTGAAATTCCTTGGGCATGTCATTGATGAGTCTGGTGTGTCCACAGACCCTGCCAAAGTCGAGGCTGTCAGCAAAATGACCACTGCAGATCTAATGGAGCCTGATGGAGTCACCCCGTCTCAGTCTCGTGTCAGATCATTTCTGGGAATGGTAAACTATTACCAGCACTTTGTGCCCAATTACTCCACTATAGCGAGACCTCTCTTTGACCTCCTGGCTGGCCAGAAGCAGAAGCGCAAGGGGAGACCACGCACAAAATGCACTGCTCAGTTCCGAAAGTTGACACCTGCTGACTGGACGCCCGATCACCAACAGGCATTTGAGGATCTGAAGGCAGCTTTGGTGACCTCAGTAGTTTTGGCCCACCCAGACTTCACTCGTCCATTTGTGTTGTCCACCGATGCCTCCTTGGATGGGTTGGGTGTGGTTCTGTCACAGGTTCTGGAGGGTGACTGTGTGGCCCGACCAGTGGCTTTCGCCAGTAAATCCCTTTCACGAGCTCAGAAGAAGTACCCCGCTCATCGCCTTGAATTCCTCGCGTTAAAGTGGTCCGTGTGTGACAAGTTTAGTCACTGGCTTAAGGGTCATGTCTTCACTGTGTGGACGGATAATAACCCCCTCACACACATCATGACGAAACCACGACTAGATGCCTGCAAGCAGCGGTGGGTGGCAAAGTTGGCGTCCTATGTATTCGATATCAAGTACATCCCTGGCTCCAAGAACATTGTTGCGGATGCACTGAGCCGCCGGCCGTTTGTGAAGTCAGCTGTTGGGATGAGGTTGCTTCGATACCCTTACAGTGAGCTCCTCGTGAAAGCAACCCCTATCTCTTCTGACTCCGTCCAGGAGGCCTTCAGACAATCAAGCAACAGTCGAGATGACTGCGATAGCAGAGGAAGGGAGGAGCCTTATGTGTCTGAGTGTGTCATGAACCGGTCCTTGTCCAAAGAGGAGGTCTCTGCCATCCTTGAGACACACAGCCTGTGGGAGTCTAGTGCCAGGACGCGAGCTGTTGATGTTCTCCAGCTGCTTCCACAGCTAATTCCCCCTGACGAAGATCCCCTGCCTGTGTTCTCTGAGAGTGAGTTGCGTGAGGGGCAGTTGAGTGATCCTGTCCTCTCCAGGGTTTTGTACTTTGTGGAACGCGGCCGACGTCCGTCCAGGAGAGAAAAACCCAAGGAGCCTGTCGTGGTCATCAGGTACCTCAAACACTGGGAGAAATTGACAACTTGCAATGGTATCCTCTACAGAGTGTCCAAGGACCAAGTCTCTAGAAAGAGGAGATACCAGTTTGTGGTCCCTGACTCCTTCAAATCTGAGGTCCTCAAAGGCATTCATGACAGTGCTGGTCATCAGGGGCAGTTTAGGAGCTTGAGTCTGGCCCGTCAGAGATTCTTCTGGCCTCACATAGACCGAGATGTCAAAGACTATGTCCGCCAATGTCCGAGGTGTGTCATCAGCAAGACTGCTGATCCGGAGGGAAGGGCGCCTCTGGAGAGTATAAAGACCTCTGCACCTTTAGAGATTGTGTGTATCGATTTCTGGACTGCAGAGGATTCTAACAACAAGTCTGTTGACGTGCTGGTAGTGACAGACCATTTTACCAGGCTAGCACAGGCCTTCCCTTGCCGAAATCAGTCCGCTAGACAGGTAGCAAAGCAACTCTGGGACAAGTACTTCTGCATTTATGGATTTCCTGAGAGGATCCACTCGGATCAGGGTGCCTCATTTGAAAGTCATCTGGATAAGTGAATTGTTGAAGGTTGCTGGTGTGAGGAAGTCCCGGACGACTCCGTACCATCCGATGGGCAATGGTAGCGTGGAACGCTTCAACAGGACGCTGGGTAACATGATTCGAGCCCTCTCGCCTGATGCAAAGCACAATTGGCCCCGATACCTCCAAACCCTAACGTTCATGTTCAGTTCAGTTCCACGTCTCCCAGTTGATGTCCTTTTCAAGAACATCCTGAAAGATCCGGAAATCGGCAGTTATGACAGCTATGTGGTGTCTCTGATGAGGGACCTTCAGGAGGCCATGGCTATTGCTCAAGGACATGTCGACAAGGAGCAGAGCTGTCAGGCTGAACTCTATAACCGCCGTGCAAAGGGGAAGTCCATCACTGTGGGTGACCGAGTCCTGGTCTCGAACAAACGTGACAGAGGGAAACGAAAGACAGCGGATCGGTGGGAGTCCGCGATTTACACTGTCGTGAGTGTGAATGCCTCCACTCACACATATCGGATCAGGAATCCTATGACTGGACAAGAGAGGGTCGTGCACCGTAACCTGCTGATGCTTGTTAACTTCTTACCTGTGGATGTGGACAGTCTCTCGGATCGCACCTTTGTGTCCTCCTGTGAGAATGAGTCAGGTGATGTCACTGTCGTGGATGGATCGGTTTCTGTTGTGGAGGGGGAGGATGCTGGGAGCAGGACTCAGGAGTGAGTCGGCAATCTGACAAACGCGTGTGTGGATAATCATGCAGGGGATGGTTCGCCTGGGGATGTCCTGAGTATGGACGATGAGTCTGAGCATGCAGGCGGTTCGCACCCTCAGTCACGGACAGAGATGAGCTCTGAACACAGCTGCACACATGCCTCTTCAGCTGACACTCGGGAGTGCACACACACACTCCATACATTCTGTCCACTCAGGCAATGCACACAGCGTAAAAACACCCTCCATTCTCTCTGATTCAAGCACCATGCTCAGAGTCAGAACTCGTGTTGGACGAATAGTGAAGCCAGTTAATCGTCTGCTGCACCAGATGTCCAAACAAGGTGTTGTTAGCGATGCCAGTCAGCTCATTGACAAAGTCTCTAAGTCAGTGTTTCAAGTATTCCAGTGAAACAATGGTTTTCAAGTGTAGCTTGGTTTCATTGTAGTTTTAGTGTATTCTTCAGAAAGTTTTGATATGTCATTGCTTCACCATAAATGACTCCAAGTCCAGGTGTAGGGACCTGTTTCTATGTATGGGACAAGGTTTGTGTGGGGTGTAGTCTGCATCCTGCTTCCAGAAGCTGGTAGAGAGTTAGGCGCCTCTCTCTTTCCACTTCATCCTTTTGGGGATACTTTTCAAGTTGGAGTGTTTGCATAACCATGTCAAGTTAGGTTTTCTTTTGAGATATTATGGTGAATGTAATGCTTTGCACATCTAAAATTTTGGGCGAAATTCAGTGGGGGTGGGTGTAACAGAGTTAGAAATAACCTCTATTATGAATTTCTACAAAATTGATATGCTTCTCTTACATATGTATACGGTAGTTTTAGAGCCACCTGGTGGGTTAAAAGCGCAACTGCATAGATTCCTTCCTTCTCGCGCACCGTACGTGCCTCAGCAAAGAAAATACTTCCAAGCTGGAGGTGGGTACACGTGAGCAATGTTGCAACCAATATTTCTATGTTTAATGCTTTAAAATTGTTTTTGTAACCTTCAGTAGCATGTATTTTGACTGTAAGCACTACTAGCATGTAATTGGAAAGTTACAGACATTTATGTGCAAGAATGGTAACTTTATCCACGAGTAGCACTTTTGGTTGCATGTTGAGCTAATGCTAGTTAGCTAGCCATGCACTTGCTGGCTTGCTCCCGGCCATAATGTTTAGTAATTATTTTACATTCATTTTTCTACTCTTTGTTATACAGATCTTAATGCTTGCAGTTGCATAACACACCGTTGATGACGATTGTGTGTGTTGCTGATTTTTGTACCAGGTAGGCTTTGTTAAATGTGGGTTTCACATATTGTCGTTGCATGAAAACCTCGTAATTCCAGCTTTAGGATTTACTGTGTTTTGTGTGAAATGAAGGCTTTTGTTGTCTTTCATGGGCTAATAGTGTTTCATATCCCATTTATAGCCCATTGTAGAATTTTAGAAGTATATGGTCAACAGTATAAAAGTAAACTTATTTTTCTTAATTCCTAAAATATTGATACGAGGTTTTTGTACAACAGCAATAACATGTTGCACTATATAGGACTCAGACTGATGTTCCATTTGTTGTCTATGGACAAAATGTTTATTTAGAATGTTTTAGGATTTTTATTGTGAATGTAAAAGAAAATAGCTCTTATTGTTTAGGTGCTCTATAGAAAATCATACATAATATTACCACTATACGATCACGTGTTTGTTTTATACTAGAATGTATAGAAAAATGTATTTTATATTAGTCTTTTGTAAAAAAAGAAAATACTTCCAAGCTGGAGATCTTAATGCTTGCAGTTGCATAACACACCGTTGATGACGATTGTGTGTGTTGCTGATTTTTGTACCAGAATAAAGAGAGAACCAGAGTGAGAGCAAGTCCTGTGTGGCCGCGCCGTCCTTCCTGCACCATAAACATAAGGGGACACATCCACCATAAGTCCACAGAAAGACACGACCCGTTACACTTGAAGTGTTCTGTTTTGCATGAGACATTTATATGGACACATTGAATTATATTGAAAAATGGAAATATCAGGCCTTGAAATAGTCTGTGGTGTGAGCTACCACATATATATTTGTGGTACAAGTCTTGGAGGACAGACTATGAAGAATGAGAAGAAGAATGAAGAAGGTTTCCTCCTGATGGAAATTATATCTGCCACAATGCATGGGATGTCAATGGGAACGGTACATTGTATTATTCTTGTACAGGTAAACACTGAAATGTAGGAGGCACAATACCATTCACTACAAAATGTGGTCTAAGTGTTTAAATAAGAATTGCTGCCTTATAAGGTGGCTGGTTTAATCTAAAGCACTTACAATATGATGAGGCCTTGCATGTTTAGCAAGGACTTACATTACATTACATTACATTACATTACATCATTTTGTAGACGCTTTTGTCCAAAGCGACTTACAATAAGTGCATTTTGTCAACGCATGTCTGGATCCCTATTGTACTTGTTTGAATTGCTTGTTTTCTTTGTTTATATTTTTCCACTAAAAGTGTTTACAGCTCAGAAATTGTGAGTCCCAGAGAAACCAAACTTGGCAGGTAGACTCCTATGGTGTCCCACTGCTCAGGCGAGGTCAAAAACCAATGTTACATGATGGTAACGCTATATTTAAATGTCAAATATTTTCAGATTTAAAAGGCCATAACGCTCACAAACTATGTCCGACTGAAACAAAACTTGGTATACATACGCAACTGGATGTGCTCTACAACTCTGTTTTCGGCAATAAGACTATGTCAATTTTTGAGCTATTGACACAAAAATTGGTTCATAGCTCAATATCAGATAAATAACATGGCCACGATCATAACTCTAGAACCATTGGGGCAATCATCATAAAATTTGCTGTGTGGCTAAAAAGATAAAGCACAAGACTGGGGATGAAGAGGTTACTGGTTCCCTGGGTATGGAAATTTGGCATAAGACAATAAGACAATATTCCGATTAAGCTGTTTACATGGGTTGCTTATAGAACTATTCCATTCATATTCCTGTTTACATGCTGTGGAGCAAAGTCCGATTAACAGGACAAAGGAGAATCACTGGAGACACGGACAGTTTAAGACTTTATTGAAGGTGCAAATAGAATCCTGAGCAGCATAGTGACAGTCTCAGCCTCACCCCCAAAAATGTTGGGACTTCTTTTTTTGGGTGTCAGTCATCCTTTTCCTCTGTAAACAAGTTTGCAACCACTGGAAGATGTAGAGCATCTGTCGTCAAGCTGGACAAGCTGAAGTTGGATTGCTGCTTGTATTTCAAAAAGCTCTGAATCCTCCGATAGAGAGTCACAGTTGGATTAAAGTGTATACAAGTCTAAAATGCCCTTCAATAATGCCACTAAAATCAGAAAACTCCACATGTCTTACTACATGACCTTATCCAGGTTAAGGTAATCAGAAAATCTTGTTCACATGCCAATTTCTTATTCAGATTATTGTCTTAATTGGGTTAATAGCAGATTCTTGCTATCCATGTAAACGTGGCCACTGTTAAATTCTGCATAGCATTTTGGATGAGACACTTTTAGTTTCACTATTCACATTTACGAAGCCTTAATATTTCCTAAATTGGTATAACTCTCTTTATTGTAGGTGGCATGGTGGCTCAGTCGTTAGCACAGTTGCTTCAAAGTAAGAAGGAGCTGCATGTGATACCAAGTCCTGGCTCTTTCTGTACAGAGTTTGCATTTTCTCCCAGTGTTTCCGTTGGTTTCCTCGTGAAGTTCTCTTGAAACTGGACTGATGAGATTTGAGTCAAGTTGGAGGAAATTGGCCACAAAATGGCAAAAATCATTACAACACAGCTACTAAAAAGGACCCAGGCTGTGCCACTGACTGATATAATTACAGTTTTTCCACAACTGCTTACACACATTTACTGAAATGATACTCCAAGTTTCCCAAAACTGTAAACACAAAACCAAACCCCACACTGCTCTGGCCAAACCTCAGACTTCTAAGACAAAATGAAACACGTTGGGGAAACATTTAAAATAAAAAAATAAAATAAAATTCCTCGTCCACCTCCTCTCATTCACACTCTTTCTCCACTGTTACCATCCATTGTTCCAAAACATATAAACTCACCTGTGGCTCTTATATTCATCCAAGATTCTGCTGGTTTTTTCTACAACTACACTCGTTGGTGTTTGCACCTTGACCTGTGTGTATTAATTGGGTTAAGTTGTAATGACTGGGGTTTTGGATATCGAATGACAGTGGTTTCTATATGAAAACATGGGGTTACCTGTACTTTATGAAGAGACTCTTATAGCTAACGTAAAGGTTTGGGATGTTTTGTTCACAGAAGCAGTGTCAGTGTGTAAGTGATTGTGAAAAACTGTAAATAAGTCGATATTCTTGATTTGGTTGATTATTTAAAGAAGTTGTGTACAATACAGTTTTTTAAATACCATAGAAGCGAAAACACTGTTGCAGTAAGCCATATTCTTACCTATGGCCAAAGGAACATATTTTCTGTTGTGACCATAATGCCACCAATGCATGTGTGTTCTTATTCTGTGTCATTTAGGCCAGTCTAATAAACCTGCAGAGGATGACATGTACAACAGGAGATACAGCATTTTCACTAATCCATTTTCTGTTTGTGTCATTTATAAAGAGGTGTTTCCCTGTAGATGTGCCACAAAGATATGTTTGTTGGGTTGCATACAGCCTGGTGGTGTACAAACCTTGCTTGTTGTTTTCAGTTGAATAACCAGTTTCTTGTCACTTGAGACCTGAGAGCTGCCCCGCGTCTCTTTGGCCCCCTCATTATTTGAAACCACAGACATTTGACAAACGGAGGGTGTTAAACTGAGTTAAGTTGTTTTTCATCCTGCAGGATGTTGTGCTGTTAGGCTTTATGTTCTTATTTGATGTAAGTGTATGAGGTTTTATTTCAATCTGTCATGTACCTGTGTCAACTCAACAGGAGATTAGTTTCATGGTGCATTATGTATGCGAGAAATGAGAGGGTGTGTACTTGTGTGTTTCTGTGTGTGTGCGGGTTAGGGGATTCGCTCTTCATTATGAAGTGTATGTTTTTGAGGATGTTTGACTTTTACAGACAGACAGACAGATAGATAGATAGATAGATAGATAGATAGATCGATAGACAGACAGACAGACAACCAAATAAACAAACATGCAAATAAATAATATTGACTGTTAGACAAAGCCAATAGTAGACAAATCAATGTGTTCGGGGGTTTCTCCTTCAGTACTTTGCAACCCTAAACACATTAGCACACCATGACTCCAGCCACCTCATCTGCATAAACCCATCCCATTGGATGTGTGCTCCTCCTGCTTTACTTGGTACTTTGCTTAATACCAAGGGATAGCTTGATATTGTTATTCAACTGCTTAGACGCTCACTTCTTAGAACACATTTTTACAGATTGGTTTCCATGTAATTTGGTTTCATTTAGTGTACTCTTTTTTTTTTATCTTGTTTTTAATTGTCTGGAATTTTTATTGTTTGTCTTATCTTGTTTATCTTGTAATATTTTAGAAGTGCAATACAAGTAGTAGTAATAGTAGTAAGTAAATCTTTATTTATTTAGCACCTTTTAAAACCGTAGTGCTTTACAACAGTGAAAAATAAAAGGTAACTAAATAAAAATAAAAAAATATACATAGAAATATCTATATGTATACATGCACACATGCAAAAATACCTACATATACATATACACATAAATACACACCTGTATATACATGCAAACATGCAAATACATAGGAGCAAACAT